>NC_051847.1:85574997-85651432 GCF_002237135.1 Teleopsis dalmanni | reverse complement strand
TCAGAAATTTCCATTGCAAAAAGTTGGGATATTGTCTATTTATTCATGCTCGGAGCTATACTGAATGTCTTTTCTTCCTCAACCATTAAATGTCAACAGATGTGCATACAAATTATGGACGAAATAGGAAAATTTTATTAAACTATTATTCAAATATGTTGCTTTTTATCTTCGTAGTTTATTTAAATTAAAAACTATTGTATTTTTTGTGTATTTATTTACCTTTTATAATATTAAAATATTTTTATAAAAAATTCAGGAAAACCAATATTTGCTATAATTTGCATAAATCAAAACTTTTTCAAATATGCCTTCAAAATGTTGGAAAATTTAATTAAAAATATTAAAGAATGTCATTTTGTAAAGATATTGTTTTTTTTTTTTTATATAAATAATTTCGATAAAATTTATACTAATTTATAATGTGGTGAACCACAAAGTGATGACATATTTATTGCTCGCAAAAATGTCTGTGACAGATACATAAACTTTGGTAAATGAAATTGTAAATTAAATTGATACAATTCATAAATATTTTTATAGATATAATAGTTAAATATTTATAACATATCATAAAATAAAATAATTATTTATTTGTATTTGAACAACAAAGTGTTTAAAGATAAAATACTTTTGAAGTAGTTAAAAGTATTTTACGCTTTCTTGTTCTTGTCTTTACTTTGCTATATGAATCCATCTAACTATAAAATACTTTTGTTTAAGTTAAGATTTTTGTAGAATTTTTTTCTTTCAAAATTTGGTAAAGGTTTCTGAATACTCTTAGTAGTATTCATTTACTTATTTAGTTTTAAAAAAATTTTTTCTTAAAGAACATCCATTGTAAAATCGATAATAATATTTTATTTTGCTGCTATTACGTGTCGTAGTATGCATTCAATTTTTAGTAGTTATTTATTTTTCCATAATGTCTTGGTTCACATACAAGTTATAGTCGCTGTTGAATTTCTTGGTACATACACACCGTACAGAAGTTTCGTTACAGTAGGAAGTACTGAAGAGTAGAATATTCATATATATATATATACATTGTTGTATTTATTGTATTTTCATTCGAAACTGAAGCTGGAAGCAGGTGTGTAAGCAAACAGAAGTCAGTTTGTACTGCTTATGTAAAGTTCTCTTATCTTTAAGACAATTTGAAAAAATGTTTTATAACTTCACGACGACATAAGTGCATCAAAGATTGAAAAAGTGCTGAGTTTAAGATAATAAGGCCAATCACAGCAATACTAGTTGAAACTAAAAAATCAAAATAATCTTATAGTATATATAGCAATATTAGAATTATATAAAAGTAACTCAATAACAAAATGAAAATCTAAATGAACACATTAATACTGTAGTTCGAAAATTTACTTGTATAACTAGATACTAGATCCTTACAAAAGTCGAACTGCTTGGCCATAAGATATAGTTAAACTCATCTTAAATTCTTAAGTAGTATTATTATTATTGCTTTTTCTAGTTTTTCTCTTTTAGTTGTATTCCTTTATCTATCTCCCGCGAGAGTGGTGTAAGAATATACCCGAAGAAGAGCCTGCTAGTAGTAAGAGGCCACTGATGTGCAGGTGTAAGTCTGGTAGCACGGGTGTCACGGTTAACAGGTTGTGTGTAAGAGACGACTAAAGTCGAATAAGCACTAACCGATACCCTTTCGAGTAAAACAGGTACTGAGTGTGTTTTACTTGCAACATTCGACCTGATGTATATATCTGGGGTATCAGGGTGCACAGTTTCAGTTATTTTGATTCTATTAAATGGGTTGGCTCCTTTAATGGGATTGAATGGCTATAATCATTACTTTCATTCGATGTCGAGATACATTTAGATAGGGCTTGCTTCCACCCAAGAAGAAAACTAAATGTATCAAAATGTAACGACTAGCTTGAATGTCGGCGATAATCTTTGGTTTGTTTATAATAGTTTACATAAAAAAATAAAATTTTCAGTGCATCCGGTAAAAAATATTTAAATATATATGACGAAAAAAAATAGATAGAAAACATAGATACATACATAGATAAGTAGGCACATTTAAGGTAAGGTACATTTAAGGTCCTCAAGAACTATGTTAACTTGTTTCGAGCCACTTGGGTAATATATCAGATTAGTTACAGCTGATAGTAACCTAATATGGTTTTTTTTGTTCGACTGTGCACTAGATACGTAGACAGAAGGTTTCTTAATTATTTTTCTTACCGACACAACTTTACAGTAAAACCTATTCCTAAAGTGTATTTATCTGTGAAATAATACTCTATGATGACACTTGTTTTTTTAGATATTTTTTTTGAACCTAGTGTGTGAATAAGTCATTTTTTAATTCAACTGTTTAGCTTTTTTCTAGTTTCTGATATCAATTTTCTATATATAGAATAGATTTTAACTTTAAGTTCCCCGTTTGCTAAAGGATTGCTAAGTTGTTTTTTTTTTTTAAAGAATTTCAGTTTAGTTTCTTTTTCAGCTTATTTGTAACGCAGATTTCATCTATACTGTTAAGCCTCCATAATATCGAACTATTAAGTCAACGGATTTAGAGATTTTGTGGCAATTGATGACTGCCTTTGCATATAAATCTTTAGTTTAACGCTTTGATAGATGCTAGTCTGCCGAGATAAATATCAAATTTTTTTATAATGGTTTTACTGTTTTCAGGGAGCCGAACGAGTGAGTTTATTTTCAACTCCTTTCCCTAAATTTTTAATAAATTGTTAGTTGAAAATCTTTTTTATATTGGATTTAATTGTATCGACACATGCCAATGTTTTCTTTAATTATGATTGCCTGAATGGTATATAAGTTTGTAATAATCGAATATATTTTACTCAATAATTCGGTTTTTGAAAAAATCACAAGAATTTTTTCTGACATTACGGATTTAATTACATATTTATTGAAACTGGGTTATATTTAAGAAAGTATTGACAATATATTCATAAAAAATATACTCGCAATTCTTTATCCAAAATCAAGTATAGTTTTTTTTTGCTAATATATTTATATATAATTGTTATATATTGAAAAAATATAATTTAAACTAAAAAATTAACTTAAACTTTTTATACAACAATTTAGAAGTGATTCTTGTTAAAAACTTTTATATAGTCTTACTTACATTTACACACGTATATTTTTATACATTAATTATATATTAAATAACGGTAAAATAATACTGTAAACACCTTTCTTCTTAAAATTTATATCTTTATTTCATCAAAATAATTTCGAAGAAGAAAACTTGAGACGTAAAACATGCGCATCCTCTCGATGTGATTTGATTAAAAAGGCATTAAAATATTTCTTTTCAGCGGATATAAAAAAATTTTATGGTAGCAGTAAATCACTTCTTTATATTGAGGATTTTCAGTTTCTTTTTTTTTTTGTTCGCATTGAAGTTATTATCCTGGATGGGGTGTGTTCACAAAGTTCATAAAGTGCAAAATTTCACTTATTGTAAAATGCTGATAAACATTTAAAACGAATTTAATAACAGTTCAGCAGTAAATTGTGTTTTAAAGGGAAAAACAGGGTGGGATACTACTTAAACCCATCCAAAATGAAGTGCATCCTTGGCACGGTTTCCTAACACGTAACGATGCCATAAATCTTAAATTGATAATACGAAGAGAAATCATTTAAACTTGTTATTTTAAACAGATACTTTTCTTTATAAAAATAAAAGTCAAAAATTAATACAGTTATTTATAAACGTAAAGATTCTAAACATAATTTTAAGAAACTTTTCTGTATTCAGTTAATTAATATTCTATATATTTTGAACAGAGTACTAAGATGTTTTAGTTTAAAATTCATATTTGCACTTAAACATAATGTGCTTCACAAATATATTTGAGGGCAAAAATGTTTAGTAGTGAAAAATATAACTTTTAAGGTAAAAAGTATGTCCCCCAGACTGGTTTTCTTTTAGGTCAAGGCAATTTAAATCATAAAATTTTAATATCTGTGATCCCTTTGAAATAATTTGATCGACTTCAATTCATCAATCATCTTTTAACTTTATCGTTTTTTGTACTCAATTGTCGCTTTAAATTTAGATAAGAAAACGTTCGTAGAGATTTATAGTTAAAGATTTGATAAATGAGAGAGAAATTTTAATTTATATGGCCCACAGAAGCTATTGTCATGCTCTTTTATTGTGACGAACCATCTTTGGTCATCTGTAAATTTAGCACCTTGGTCCTAACATATGTACTTTACTCCTTATACTTTTTTTTTTATTTTACATAATTCAGCTATAGCAAAATTTCTTACATATTTGGGATAACAACAACAAATATTAGAATTATCAATTGGTTGTATGACCTCGTGGGTGCAAACCAGGTTCCTATCTTGTAGGGTGTTTTATTGTATTAAATTTATTATGCAAAATTAAAACTACAGAGTTCTTGATCGCATAGGATAGAGCGAATAATACTCTGTATTATTTATTAAACCATCTTTTTAATATAGATATTTCATCACGGTCACTATATCATCTATCAGGTTTTAAATGTTAACAAAATTTCATGAAATTGCTTCAAATACCTTTTTCGCTGGAGCATCTTCATGCGTTCTCATGACGGGACCAAGCCAGCAAAACCGCTGGATGTTAATTCACTGAATTATATCAATGTCGTGATAAAGCTCGTACAACTCCTGGTTTATTCGAATGCTGTAGTCTGCTCCACTCGTAGAGAGCCAAAGATCAAATGAACAACTTTTCTTTTGAACACTCCCTACTACTTTATCAATCTGTCATAACGTCCATGCTTCTGCGCCATACAAAAGCATAATAAGGATGAGCGACCTATAGAGCGTACCTTTTGTTTGTTGAGAGAGAGCTCCATAACCCAATTGTTTATTGGGCCCATAGTAGCACCTATTAGCAATGAAATTTCTTTGTCTGTTTTTAATATATATGGAAAAAAATTAATTTAACATATGTTATATTAAATTAATAGATAATATTAAAATTCACTGATGATTGATTTGATTGAAAATTCAAAAAAATTTTTGGATTTCTAAATTTCCCTAGTACTGCTTATTATTATTATATTGGATAAGGCACTAGAATTATATTAATTTAACTTTGACTATGTTCATATTATTGCACTTAATTTGACAAATATGCCGCAAAATGTGCTATTTTTCGTACTAATTCCATACAAAACCCATATAAAAATATGTTAAAGAGGTTCGATAAGTCAACGTGTAAGCGGAGTATATGAGTATGATTATATTTTTCAACACACTTCACAACATTTCCACTGTAGTTATATGTCAAATACTAGTGTTCATCAATGCTTTTTGGGAATATAAAACGTTTAACTCTTTTTAAAAAATTACGTTGATATGGGATCAGAAAGGTTTACAGACTGAAGAGCTTCGATATTCTTTTACTTCATCTTTCTCTCTATGCAGGTATTATGAAAAATTAATGAATTTTTTTGCAGGGTTCTAGAGTACGAGTACTCGTAAAAAGCACCTAGAAATATTTCAAGAAGTTTTGGGATTTTTATTAAAATTTTCTTTAGCATTTTCACACAGAATATCGCATAACTCAATATTTCTGCAGATACGATTACTTACCAATTTATAAATTGTCCTCTGTATAATAGCATATATTTTCTTTTTTCGTATATAAAGATATATTTAAGCTTCTTGAACTTCATTAAGTGTTCAGGTATAAATTCCATATTAAAGTTACGAGTCTTTTATGTATGAAGAGGAAGAAGGCAGAGGTTGACATAATTCGCTGTCATAGTTTACCATACTGTATGTTGTAAGGCACACACTTCTGGTGTCGTTCCGAGTATCAATAATCGATTTGGTGACTGTATGTGATTATTGTCCTTTTATTTATTTTTTGATTGTTTATTCGAAGTTGTATTGCTTGTAATAAATATAGCATCTCCGTGGGATATTAATAATTTTATTTGGCAATTTTATTATATTACATATGAAGACAATAAGTTTTATCGAATATGGAATAAGTCATGTAAAGTTTATTTTTATTATAGCAATTAGCTTCGTAGGTTTCCACCTCCGAAGCAAACTTTTGGACGTTATTAGTGCTGTACTTTAATCTTTAATGTAGGATGGAAGATGTGGAAGATTTTTTGGTACTGAATTTATATATACATCGTCAAATTATATTCGTAGAAGTTTGACTAGTTCATACTCAGGGTAGAGCAACGTATACTATATAGATTAGAGGAGTTGCTGATAAATTAGCAGTTTGTTGTATTGCATAATCAAAATGGTCTCATAAGTCATAAAAAAGTGTTACTTATTTTGATGACTTAGCTTTTTTCTAATCATATATTGAAATGGTTTCATGAAAGTTATTTTCTTTCAACGTCTTGTCGAAATATTTTGTCGTCTATGTATATGGGGCATGGGGAAATTTAAAGATGTAGGTAAATGTACTTTCTACATCTACATTTCCTAAAAAGTAAAAAAAAGTTTATAAAAAGTGAATAAGAAACATAAATATATCTTATAAGAATTTAGGCAAAAATCCAACAAAGTTTTTCTTTAAAGATTTAAATAAGTTTGTGGTCGTCGCAGGAAAGAGGGTAGATACTACGAAAAGAGAACTCATATGCAAAACCCATAAATTTATTAAAAAATAAAAATGAAAATTTCAATATGCAAACTACAAGACAAAAACTGACTTGCGATGGAAGACATTAAAAGGTTTTTTATTCGAATTTCTTGATGTTTGGCAGTAACGAGCCATTAAACGAACCATTGCTTTCTTTCAAGAGGAATTTGCCTGCGAAGTACACGTCCCTCATATAAAAAGAAAAGTATATAAATTTATGACCTAACACAACAATGAATTCGATGTCAATACTTTTGTGAACAAGTATGAGTATTAAAAATGATGAGGCATGTAAAAGCTTCGAGCGGATCCTGTGCAGATTCGCGGAAAATATTTTGGGGTTTAAATTTTCCGAGAATGTTTTTAGTACATAAAATGGTAAAAAAAACAACTTTTTGGTAGGAAGTAGAAATTATTTTAGGTTGGATAAAAACAATATTTGATTGAAGTTTAGAAAGTATTTTTGTTTGAGTTTGTGAAAATATTTAGAAGATATGTAAATAATTTTGTGTGATTTGACATAAAAATTGATAATAAAGTTTTGTTTGTATAAAATTTCTTTATGAAATATGCATGTTAGTAAGTTATCTTTATAGAAAGAATAAAATACTTTGGACTTCAATTCATATATCCATATATATTCATATATATTATATTAATTCAGATTTCAAATATGACAAATGTTGATGAAATTAAATAATTTAATGTCTTTAATATCGAAAGTGCTCGTAATCTCGTAATCGTAGTAAATTTGTAATTCAAATCAGTATCAATCTTAACTAATTATTTGCTTACTTTGGGATTTTGTTAATTTAATGACCCAACTGTACCGGATTTAATTGACTAATTTTGAAATTCAATTCACAAACTGATTTTAAAAGATAAGGTGATTAATTATCAAACGTTGTGCATTATGCGGTAGGTTGATTTCGTAGAGTTAATTATTAAGGAAAGGAGTATTTATGGGATTACCTGATAGAGGTATTAATTAGAAAATTAAACATTTCCTAGCACGACTACGTTCTCAAAGATTAGTTTAAAATTAAAATAAAATTAGGAAACAGATAAGATTTTAAATCTAAGCATAAATTGTGAATTAAAATTAACTACAAAAGGTTTCTTTACAATATTACAATTATTTTCGGAAGCCATGGAAATATTCCATTTAGGTAATCCTTTTTGTTTTTAATCTTGATTTCTTGGTATTAAAAATTGCAACTAAAAATTGGTCGAGAAGACATGAACAGCTATTCCCTTTGTCTCTGGCTGACTTAAGTGATTCTCGAATTTGTCTTTGATATACAACTTTTTAAACATACATATTTACAGAATATAAGCTATTTAATGCTAGTAATTAATTAGTTAAGTAAATATATATATTTGCTTCAGTTTAAATCAAAATAATGAAACGAGAATTGCTATTTGCAAATATAAAAAAGAAGTGGATTCTATATCTATATATTCAGTATCTATATCTAAAGGAAATGATATGCTGTTCAAATATTAAATGCCGAGAGATGTATATTGGATATTTTCAAAGGCTATTCACGGTGAATATTTGGTAATATCCAAACCGTCTATATGATCAGTTCAAGGATTCCTTAGATTAAAAATTAAGGTTTGGTTAATTATTCTATTCTGTTAATTTCTATACAGAATCCAATTTTTAGCTTAGGAACTTAAAGTTTGCAATTTATTAAATTTTTATTTTAATATGTTTAATATACAATATGTATATTAAAAAAATATAGAAAATTGCGGTAAATAATAATGTGAAATATATTGACCATTTGAAAACTGTGTATAAGATATCTAAACTTAGAAAATCCAAAAAAAAAAATTAGTTGCGACCATGAATTATCGTATATATTTTTAGGATCTTTGCTGCTTCAGTAGATGTTACGGCTAACAACTAACGCAAATATAATTAGGCTTTTAGGTGTTTCAGTCAAACCCGTTTACAGTGGCTTTATAGCTCTCTTCCATTGTTTAAAAGCAGTGCATATTGATTTATGAATTACGCTTACTTAACTTATAGGATGTCAATAAAGTCAACTTGTCAAAGTCAATTTTTCAAGTCTAAACTTGTGAAACCTGGATATCTATCCATTGGGAATAAATAAATAATCCATTAAGTACAGCAATAAGGCCTATTTTATGGCATATTATGGTATACTTTACATATGGTTGTGCATCTCTTTCCATAATAAAGCATCTCTTCCAATACAAGAACTAAGGCCCGACAATATGTAGATTATGTACTGATGGAGTGATGGAACAACAGCGTTTGGTATTGATTTTTGATATAGAATTCTTTTTAGTGATGTGACTATTTTGCATTTGATGTAAAATTATCACATCTAGATTAGTAGACACCAATAAGTCACTCTTGAGAATCCGTTGGAATCATAAAGATTCACTGTAAAGAGTACCGTTTGGTTCGGAGGTGTGATACACGTCTATTTCTTTGAAAATACCAAGACTATAACAGAAAGTGATAATTCTAAATTGAATAAATAGAAAATATGGATGTGAAAGACATGTGGTTTAAATAGGACAGTGCCACAAGCCATTAATCAAACAACATTTCTTGTTTTGGCTTTGTTTTCTGCTGTTGTGAATCGACTACCAAAGTTATAGAGGTTGTAACTATTGGGTCTTTGATTGTGAAGTTTTTATACGTGGAAAGCATTCAAAGCCACAGTTTGTGACATCACTAAAAAAAATCCACTAAAAACCACCTCTTAGGAATAAATGGTGAAGATTCACACAATGCGAAAAGTACATTTAGTAATTAAGTGAAGAGATTTGGAAGCTTAAAACCTGAAGTCTTAGGTTTATCCAAACCAAAAAGTAAGGGCGTGGCACGAGTAGACAGGGAGTATGCGGAGGTGGTGGGTAAATGTGGAAGCGCGGATGGTAGGTAAGTGATAGATTCTGCGGTCACGAGAGTCACGGTTTTGGAGTGAGTTTATTCGAACATCAGAATTCCACTCATGGAAGTATAGCGCGGAATACTAGGGAGGGAGGGTAGGAGGATTTGAAGCGCATGGTCTGCACTAAAAATTCAGGTATCTTTTTATTTCTTCAGTAAATATAAATTAATTGACTTGTTTAAGTTTTAAGTGAACTTTTATTGTAAACACAAGCATAATGTAAAAGTCTTATTTTATTTAAACACTTGGAATGTTTTATTTATTTTCATTGGCATAACATGAATACAACTAAAAAGACTAGCTACTTTTGTACTCTACTTTCTCTATTAAGTAAAGTGTTTCTATTTATCTAAAAGCAATTGTAGGAAATCTGTTCAACAAAACGCAATTAAATTGCTTTTCGAAGTAAATTAAAATGCAGGAGGCGTTCGTCCGCCAAAGAGCAAAGCAGCCGCAGACGGTTTTGCTGCAATTTTAATTCTGCGGCTCGGGAGCGGAACGAAAATTAAATGCTGCATTGGCAAGTATACGGAAAGTTTTATGACATCGAATTTTCCCACCAAGTTTTTCGAAAAAAAAAGAACAAATTAAAACCAAAAAAAAGTTTTAAAAGGATTTTGTAACACTAATTGCCTTGTGGCTTCTCTATTAAATGGCAGTACCTAAGGCACTTTATCTCCGACATTAAATATTTTTCCTAAAAATTATATCAATAAAGAAATAGAATATATGAATTTATATTACTTTATTCGGAAATAGTGTTAAAGCACAATTTATTTTCTCATTAACGTGTTATTTATGAATTATTATCTCATAATAAATTAGAAACTAAAATCCCAACCTTTCTAATACCAAGAACTAAAATATTTACGTTAAATAACTATAGGAGCTGTAATTTTAGCGATAAGCAGCAAGGAAATCAGTTAATAATACGGTAGGAATAATATGTAATTTATATAATGAGTTGCGGATATTAAAACAAACCAAAGCAACAACGTATATGTCTGTTTCAGGACATTCAGAAACACACGTGCCAGGAAGTAAACTCCTTTGCAACGACATCCATTAGACATACCGAAGTAAAGACAGGAAATGATAAAAGTTCAAGCCATTTTGCTACAGTCTTATACCAGCAATTTATTAATACCTTCTCATATCTTCGTTGTGGATTAAATGATGAAGGATGTAGTATGAAGAATATTTTTATTTACCCAATTTTGTATTTTAAGTGCAGTGCAGCACAAATGTTTGTGTGTGTGTGGTTGTCGAAAAATTTATTCACGAAACACAATCAGGAACCGCATAAACTCATATCCCAAAACATTCATAAAATGCGGCCTGGAAATAATGCCCGCAACAAATGGAAACGACTCGTATGAAATATTCATGAATCAAGTCGTAAGTGCGTACGAAATAAATAAAAAATAAATTTGGGAAAATTGTACTGCAGTAAATCAGTGAAATTGAAACTTAGAAAACAAATTTACATTATATATACACAAACACACAGGACTTCCTAGTTTTTGATTTAAACAATAGTTTTAACCTTTTTTACTATTCAGGGATATCGATTTCTCTTAGCACCACAAGTCATATCAATTTTATAAGCCAAGGGATGGATGGTGGTACGGAAATTCTCATCAATCAGTAAATATTTAATTTTTTATCGAAAGATAGTTTGGAATTTTTTTAATTGGATCACTGACCATTGAACTTTAATATTGAAATAAATTGTTAAAATTTTAAGAGCAATGAACTTTCGTAATGAAGATAGATTAAAATAATTTATATAAATTACTAAAAAATAAATAATTCGATTAGGAAAGTTCAAACGACCAAATTAAGGAATGTTTAAATAAAAGGAATATTTAAATAAGAGGAATATTTAAATAAAACGAATATTTAAATTAATGTTAAAAGTTAATGTTAAGGTTAAAAAATTGATTTGGCTTTAAAACTAAGATAAGCTATTCCATCTCAGCAAAACAGTGCTGAAGCTGTTGGCAAGTTATATGACCTGCCAACGTTGGAATATTAGGCTCCCAGCAAATCCCAATAAATCTGTTTAAAATATAGAAGACTGATTTGGTTTGTTGGCAAATGAATCATTTAGTCACATTTATTCTGATTGTCTAGTCTTGCTGTATGCTGAAAGGTGAATATTAGGCTCCTAATTTAATATTGAAATGTTGTGAACTAAAGATATTGTGACCTTCATTAGAAGATCTAAATGATTTTTGGAAGTTATGCTCGATCGCTAGTAAGAAGTATTTTCCAATGTCACAGTGGTATTATATTCATTGGGCACTTAGTAATTAAGAGACTTTACCCTATTCTATTCTATATTCTATATAAACGAAACACATTTAATATTTCTCAATAAATATTAATACTAATATTAGTATTTGTACTAATATTATTGTACCTATAATTTCTAAATAGTTTGAAATCTTTATTTCACAATATTAAAAAATTGATATTATATTATAGATTGAAGAAATTAATTCAAATAGTTCAGCCATTTAAACCTTCATAAAAAAGAAGTTACTCAAACGGAGTAACTTATTCTTCTTGGAATTTGAAGGAGTTCATTGATTTTTGTGTGACATGGAAATTAATCAGAAATTTTACATATATGATTATTGTATGGTTTGGAAAAACTTTAAATATTTACTTAAGATTAAGACTTATTTGATCTAAAGACATTAAAGTGGTCTAAATGCTTTACTGCTTTACTTATCAATTTAACATAAAAAATTATCTATTTTTATTTAAAAATTGAAAGTATTTTTTAGAGTAGCAAGCTTAACCTGGTGTTAACATCTGTTTTATATGACTTGACTGGTAAAGTATGGTTTGATTCTGCATATGTACGAGTATGTATTTATAAAAAATATAGATGCCTACTAAAGAACTAAGCGTTCGATTGGAATTCCATCTAGATTGCATCCAGATTTACCAATCGAAAACGGCATTAATTTTAAGGCATTTTTAAATTAAAATTATAAATCTCAAACAATAATAATTAAGTACTGAGAACTATATTTTTTCGAATGCTTACTTATTCATAGAAATAATCTGATAACTGCTGCTGAAAGCTGATAACTCAGTAGTTTCCGACTTCATAATATAGAACTAAAGTTGGAGTATGTATAGTTAAGAGTATTAATAATACTGAGAAAATGTTGATATTTATATTATGATTTAAAATACATTAGTTGTGGGATGTCACACTGCAACGTTAAGATCCATTTCTTCCTCTATATGGATTCAAAGTATTTCTTAGAGTTCAATTTCCTTAATTCATTGCATCATTGCAGTACGGAACTTGCTACCAAACTACTGTGAAAGTAAATAGTTTTCTACCCACATTCTATATGATAAATTCTATAAAAGTCCTGCAAAGTATTTGTTTAAAAGCTAATTTCATAAAACTCCCAGCATTACTTTACTTTATATGCTTTCTATTTTAACACTTAGTATTTTTAAGCCAGATAACATAACTTATTTTTATGGCACAAACATACTAATTGCTTTAATATATACACATTAGCATTAAAGTTATCCTGTAATAGTTGTTTTAGGTTTAAGTTTACGAGTACTTCTAATAACAATCATTAGAAATGAATAGGTTTGGGTGCATAAAACTTTGAGTTGACTTACAAGCAACCTAAAATCCTGGGAGCAATCGTACTTGGTAATATCATTGGAAATGTTTATTAGTATTCATTTAGTGATAACAAGTTTCATTTGCTCCAGAAACAAGTGTTAAATAAATAAATCGAAAAACTTTATTCCGCAAAAAATTGCTTGCTTACGAAGTGCCAAAAGTCGAAAGGGCAAAAAGGATATGCTAACAGGACTGGTTGAGTAGAGTTGTTGAAATTGTAGGAGGATTACAGACACAACGCTATGCAGTGCAAAAAATTGGCTCGATTTGTAAACACTCTCTTGTTTGTGTAATTGATTGTTTATATAGTAGCTCGGAGCGTTTTTATAGGACTAAGCGCAAAAGTGGATATACTGGCTAAATTGAATAAATTTTATTTATGTGCTTTTTTCTATTCAATGCAGAGAACTGAAATGCTGTAATGTTGATTTGTATCATTCGAATATTATTTTAAATTGTTCTATATATTTAAGATAAAAAATTGAATAACATTTTAATGCATTTTTAAACATATTTTTTTGTTCGATTGGTTTTCATGAAGGAACAAAAAGCATTGTTTGCTTTTCCAAATGAGAAAAGTTTGCGTGTTTATTCACATAATTTGTTGTTTTGGTTGGTTTTGGAAAGGTGTGAAGTCTCAATAAAATTTTATTAAATTTTACAGACAATTTAAACAATGAATTGCACAAAAGTAAGCTGTGAACGTGAGTTATGGCTGAAAAGGATTTCACGAACGTAGTTTGCGAAAATTGAAATATTGTAAAATTTCACAGGACGACGATTCAATTTAAGCTTCTTTTCGAAATAAGTACGGTGTATGTATAGTTTTTCACAGCTGAAAAAAAAATATATACGAAAAATTAAATAAAAATATAAAACGTACTACATTCATTCAGAGAAGTCAGAATTTATTGATTTTATTCTTACTTGCCTGATTATTGAAATTGAATATGGAAATCTGTGGTTGTTATGGAAAGGGAAAACCTGTCACTCTGATAAGGGTAATCATTATTTTCTTCTACCCACTTCACTTTACTCAAATTCTTTTATGTAAATTCTGCATCAGATTTAATTGGTTTAAACATTTATTTTCTTATTCATGCTATCTGCTTAAATAAACTTCATTTACTTCATCAGAATTTCTGTTGAACAAATGTTACTGCATAAAATGTCAATAAAAACGTCTACATTAAAACCCGTAGAGTAGTTCATGACCTTAAGTGCTAAGTATGTTGCCATTTTTTTGTCTGCTAGCCATGATTGATGTGTTGACTTTTGATCCGAATACTAATGCTACTTCAAAAAAAGAAACATTTAGAAAAAATGTCCTTTATAAGCTTGAGATTAGTTTACTATTACAGCTATCCTGATATTAACTCCTTTTGGCTTCTATCGTATCTCTTACGATATGTCATAATATATGCCATTTTTTCCATGCTTTATAAAAGACACTTAATACCAGATAAAGTCGTTAACACATATTTTATTCTTTATCCTTTATCTTCCTCTAGCTCTTTTCCTTTTTGTACTTTCGCTTTGCAGTTCTTATACAGATTAGCATAAAATATAAGCTGATTTATTAATGTGTATGTTGAAATGTTTAGGAGAGTGTAAGTGCGGAAATGTGGAAATGTTTTGTTTCTTAATATCCTTTAATGTAGAAAAATACAAAATGCCTTCGTTTCCTTTGGTGAAAGGAATGAATTCATGAATTTCTATGAGCCTTCATGTTTCAATTCTGTTCTGCCACTTCGTTCGCATTATTCCAACTGATGATCTTAATCCAAATGTGTCTACAACTTTGTTCTTTGTTATTGAATTTATCCCGGCATTTGTAAATATTTATGGAATTTGGAAAGTATGTTAAAACTTTTAATACTTTTAACGCTTAAATTTTTCTTTAAACGATAACTTATTTTAGATAAATGGGTATAGATGTTGTGCTAACATTACACAGTTCGAGAAGAGATGAGTTGTTTACAACTATTTTTGTTCTATTAAAATAATTTTTTAATTTTGTATACAAGTAAATTCTTGTACATCATCAGTGATCTCTAAAATCATCCACTAATTTAATTTAATAGAAGTTAAACTAATTTTTTTCCGTTTGCATTAAAAACAACACCGCCGTAACGAGGAACAAAAATGTAAGCCTGGAAATCGGACTAAAAATTACCTGTGCTAATATGTGATACTAAAGGCACAGTAACAGTGTTATAAAGCGTGAGTATCTGCCAAGAAGGCTTTAGAGGATGGTGCTTTACAAACATATGTATGAAGATAATATGCCGACAAACGCACTATTGGAAATTCTTATGAATTTCCATCGGTTTAAATAAAGTTATGTGTTCTGGACATCACTTCCTCCTTGGTAAGGAGTGAGCCCTACTAATATCTCTGCTGATCTTTGGATCTCAGCATCCGGTGGTGAACACGCAACTCCACGCCGAATGAATGATAAAGAAATACCGATCATTCTTCCCGCATAAGTTTGGGTATTAACCATAGTCACTATGAGTCCAACCTCAACTGGTCAGCATAGCCGTAGTACCAGATTAACACCTCGGGTCGGCTGTAGCAAGTGCCGTGTAACTTACTACCATGCACACTACAAAACAGCGTCGGCATAGCGCCGGGATTTTAGCCGCCTCTTACGACTGGCACCCCATTGAAGTGGCCAGGTTTCTCCGCCTGGATCCAGGATGAAGGTTCATGTAAATTCCTTATCCCTATTCCTCCTCATTCCTTTCTCCTCTCCCCCTTGTCTCTCCTACCACCCATCTAATCTTTCCCCATTCCCTACTCATGTAATCGTCTTGTGTTTCCTTTCATGTTTATCTGCTTACAGGTCCCAGCGGGTTACTACAACAACAACAACAACAACAACAACTGGCAATCCTAACCGCGGATGAATTCTTTCCCCCATTCCGCAGGGGATACTATCGGCTCAGTAGACAATTAGATGTAGAGCTTTCTCTTGACAGATTAAATTTACGGATTAAATTTACGGATTAAAATCCAGATTAAATTTCACAGATTGATTTCATGCGTTAGGAGTTTTCGGAAGAAAAGTTTTTTTGTTAGATATTTAGTTTCTGCGAGTTGGCGATGACTACCGTATCCGAATGAACCATGAACTGTATGAGATGTATCGTGACATAGATGTGATTCAGAGAATTAACAATCAGGGATTTTGCTGAGTTAGCCATATCGTCAGAATAGATAAGAATATTCTAGCGAAAAAGGTATTTGAAACAGTTGTTAGAGAAAGAAGACATAGAAGTAGTCACTGGTTGAGTGATCAAGTTGAGAGAGTACTAAACGCAGTTAATATACAAAACTGAAGAGGTGCGCAACTGAAGCACCTGTTGAGGAGTGTTGTGTCAGCCCGAAACTTAGCAACTGTAACAACCCGTTATAATTTTAAATAAGTGGGCAAATAAGTATATTTTAAAAATTGTCCGTATTAAATATTTTTTAAACTTTCCAAAGACAATTTGTTGAAAGACAATCTATATTTTCAGTATATACATAATATTTTTTCGTATTGTTGAATCTATGTAAAAGACAGTTTATCTTCTAATAACAGATTATATTAGGTTGATTCTGTTAAAAGTGCAGTATATATTTTTCTTGATCATAAGAGTAAGCGTAAAAGTGGATATGTAGTATCCAGAATAGACTATATTGAAAACGTTAACGTTTTCTTCTACAAAAAATGTGTTTTTATGTAGGCCTAGTATGAACAATCATTCTCGCGACATTAAACTCTATATATATATTTAATTGCCAGTTTGGAATAAACTCGAAATATTTGGATTGAAATAAAAATTTATGTGAAATATATTAGGTTATTTATGTTAATTTTTATTTGTACCAATAATATTAAATTGACTAGTTAGCTCAATACAGCACAATCAAAAAACTATATATAAAAAAATATTCCACAAAATATGAACACTTTTGAAAAATTTTTCTTTTATATAAAGTCTTACATCAATTTTTTTTGGTGGTAGGCTTAGGTCTTACAATACTACTTAAATCATCAACACTAAAACGTGAGAAGTAGCAAAATTACTATCTCTAACGTAACGATAAATATAATATTTATATAGATCTTACCTCCAAATGAGGTTTGTTTGCTTTGATAGGTTTGGTACTTAATCTGGAATTAATGTACTTAAAATATCGTACAGAATAGTAGTTTAGGTAAATGAATGTTGAATACAGCTGCTCGTATTAGCGGTATTAACGGTCGTTGCTAACAAATTATTCAGAAGTCATACCTTAGAAACTTATATACAGTAATGTAACTATAATATACTAATAACTAAGTAATACGCAAAACTTAAGCCGTTTTCACATATTGAACCAAAAACAGTCAAACAGTCAAAAACAGTCAAACAGTCAAATATATTATTCAGAAGACATATGCCAGAAAATAATATACAATTTAAAAACTAAGCAATAATTAAATCTCCAATAGCAATAATCTCTCCACATATCAAAGCAAAACCCGTCCATTCATGTGGAGCATTTTTAAATAAATCCAATAGGCTTATTCCAGTAATCGTCTGATAAATACCAGTACATAGTGACTATCACCACAACCGTGCACCAGTTAAGCTGGCGCGCAATATTGCAGCCATGAACTGCTCTATCAGTTCTTTTTATGGTGTTCACATGACAATCAGTACTTGTACCTAAATCTTTGTTATATGGATTTTTCCTAAAAAAAGGGTACCAAATAGGTGGCAAAAAAAGATCATTTGGTTACCTGTGAGCAAATGGTTATTATGAAACTTATGAAAATTATTATGAAACTAACAATAATAATATTTTATTTTACGTCAACTATGATTTCTGGTACGCATATAATTTTTATTAGTTATTTATTTTTCACAATTTTATGGCATATTTATATAGCTTTACGACTACGCGTAGAATTTGCTTATTCTTTTTAAAATATAGTTGTAAGATGTTGATTTTATCACAATAATATGGTGTATAAAGAACGTATAGAAATATCACTGGGGTTATATAAATGTGCATAAAATGTAACTACTTTCAGTGTTTTTTATTGGATTTTCCATTTAAATTTTGCAATAAAAAATAATTGAGTCAATTACTAATTTTGTGTTGGAAAGTTGAATTAAAACTTCAGTCTCAAAATAGAACTAAAATCGATAACCATTATGGCTATTATGATAATTTATAATTTAATAGACAGACATGCTGAGAGACTTGGTGTTCTAACTGACCATGTTTCCAGCTTCTACCCAACTCAGAAAATGAGTACAGCTCATTTTTTTTTAGCAAACCCCTTTTTCTAGGATTCTGGTGAACTAATATAAAATGTAAGATGTGATGTGAGAAAACTTACAAATTTCTCAAAGGAAATTAATTTGTTCAACTGTTGTTGGAATGTCTTAAATCAGAAATATATACATCATAGCAACTCCCCTTATGTCAGAAAAGTCAAATAACTGTAAGGAGAGTCTCGAGAATTTTGAATAACTAATAGGAACTAATATCGAAAAAGTTATAAAATATTAATAGGAAATCAGTTACTTCAATTGATGTTGGAAGGTCTTGAGTCAGAAATCAGCATACCACAGCAATTCTCTTTATATTGGGGTAACTAAATCATTATTGCGGACTTTTATAATAATATAACTAGGGTTTAATGTACTTATGTTAGGGCCTAGATACCTAATATAAGCAAATGTATATTATCACTTAAAAAAAAATATAATAAACATATGAAATTACTTACTTATGCACTTAGTTTTTTAAATAAAATATCAAATTTAATTTGACTATTTATATTGTATAAATAAAGTTATCTAATTCAATAGAAGAGGTAGCAACATGAAACTGAAACAAGCAAACTATCTCATAAAATCAAAAATTGTTTTCTACAAGTTGATTTATATGGATTAATGTTAAATTTTCATTAAATTGACAAACTAGAATCTTTTGAGTATTACGTGCTGTTCTGGAATTTCAATACAAAAGGTGCTTACGGAATATCAACATTTGTTTTGGAAATATATGTATTAGTAATTGCAAAGAAATATTTGCCTCACACCCATTCGAAGTGTACGTGAATACAATATATTTTTATAAAACTACACTAAACAAAAGCTATTTTGTTCATCACAAATAAATCAAGGACATGCAGGCTACGCAGTCAACAGTTCGTAGCTCTGCGAACATATTTTGGTACGAAGGATGCTGTGTGAACGTTCGTCATATTGTGTGGATAGAAGCATCATAATAACTTCGAGTACATTTGCTGCCTTACGGGCTGTTAAAATTTGGCTCACTCACTATTTTTATTGCATCCTTTTAAACTCAATGTAAATGTGTCCTTCAACACAGTGTGATAGAATTTGCTTATTGCTTGCTTCCATCATTCACAATATTGCCATTATACTAACGACCAACAGTTCTATACTCTACATTTCGCAGGGTGGGTAATATTAATTATAGATGGTTGGTTAAAAAAAAACAGTTTTTAGGAAAGCGACAGCTTTAATCAGCAATGTAGTCAACTTCAAGTGTGATACTTTTATTTCCACACTTTTTTAAAATTTGGATATATTTTTTGTCGCACAATTTATCTTTGAATTCAATACAGGATAAAGTTTTGCATTTGCATCACTTCTGTCTGCATTTGAATCAATCTACTTTCCCGGGAGTATTCTTTATCTGTCAGCAAACAGGTAGCAGAAGTTGGGAGTCAATCATAGAGAATATATACTATACTCTAAGGGGAAACAATTCAAAACATAACTCTTTTATTGCTATGTAATATAGCACGATAGATTTTTAATTTGATGGATTAATTTGGAATAACATAGTCCACTATATTTTTCTTCTTTATTTAGGAAGAAAAATTTTCTACAAATTGTCTTTCAAAACAATCAGAAACTTCATATAAAAAACGATTTTGATTATTTTTAATTTTCGAATATATTTAATTAAAATAATGCACATTTCACAACATTGAGTACACAACTTTAATAGGTGACATATGCGTTTTTGATCCGCCGTTATAGGTTCAGCTTACTGGCAATTTTATTCTCGATGATAGAACTATATTTCATTTATTGTCACACACCCGTATTCAAACTTTTTTAATTGCGTTAAGACACATTGAAACATGTTTTGTTTCCAGTCCATTAGCGGTACCTATGTTCAACACATCTTTCGATTCATCTTTCAATCAAACAGCGTAAAATATCTAGGCCAGCATTTGGATAGACGTTTGATATGAAAAACATATATTTTTAACAAAAGAAAATCACTTTCGATTCAATACCGAAAAATATTTGGTAACTGAATAAAATAATCTTTAGTATCTCTAAAAAAGAAACTTATTTAATAAAAAAGTGTACTGAAATCAATATGGAATTATAGCATTCAATTATGGGGAACAGTCTCAACATCCAACATCGAAATTCTTCAAAGATTGCAGTTTAAAATTTTATAAGAAATGGTAAACTTTTTATAGTATGTAACTAACATTCAATCCATCGGGATCTAAGGAGAACTCCGGTAAAATATGAAATAAAAAAGGTGGCCAGGAAATTCCATGAAAGAATACAAATTCATCCCAATTTTTACGAAGCTGACAGAGAAAGCACTGCTTTAGATGTTATAATGAAATCTTTATTTAAAAACAAGTGTGCCTCTCTATAGGGAGAACTAACTATAGTGTTAACCTAATGACTTAAATCTTATTGATCAAAAAATTGTAAACTGTCCCAAAATTATTTGACAAAATATATACTAAATTTAAATTAAATTAGTTATTTACAAAAACTATTGTATATATTTCAATCTAATGTCTTTAAGTTATCAGATAGAAGATAGTTCAATTTATCTTCTTTTAAGTACCTTATCCGCTTATTGTCTCTTATACGAAGCAGCTTTTATTGAACTACTATCGGGGCTTTTTTAGCCAAGCTATCCTTTATATACCACGTCCGCGCATTTTAATTTTGGCTTCAATCATCAACTAGATTAAACTGTATTTTTTGGTTGCCTTTAGATATGATAAAAGTATTTCAGTTTTCGTTGTTTGGCTACCTCCATATGTTTTTGGGAAAATAGAATATGAATATGTAATATGCATATGGGAATATGAGTATCACAAATTCGACAGCAGAATTTTTGATATGCTCCATCCAACTGATTTTTAGCATATGCCAATAGCACAACATTATGGAAGTTTCAAGTTTGTTCATCTACGCAACAGTAAGTGTACATTTTTCTATACCATAAAGCAATGTAGGAAAAATTTTATCATTTTAGCATTCTCAATAATGCAAATGGCTCTCGGGAAAACAACAATTTTTCTAATATTTAAAAAAGCAGCTCTTGCTTTCTCGATTCGTACAGGTGCTTCTTTGCAATTTTAATCGTATAATCCTATTGTTTCACTTATTTACAGTTTTTATAACTGAACCATTTGATGTCCATTTTGTTGTTCTTAAATGTCTTTTGCATATTATCATATATTGTGTTTTATTGCAATTTTATTTTAAGTTATGTTCATTAAATTTAAAATTTTTAAAATTTAAATTTAAATTTTAAAAATGTTTGTAGTCTTTTAAACGGCGTCGGTAGTTGATAGTTAGCATTGAGATATTACAATGTATCCCATTAACCATTACGTCTTCTACCACAACAATTAGCACATCATTAAATATGGCTTTCGAATAAAGATTATACAGTAATGGTGAAAAAATTCATTCTTGACGAACCCCACATTTCTTCCTCTGGGAGGAAGTTCTACTTCCTCTGTGAAGTAGTTATCTACATGAACATTTGCGTGCTGTTGCAGGTATAAATTTGCAATTATTCGAATTTTTCGAATGTCTTACGATCGTAATGAATTTTTTATATTCCACATATATGAAATGCTTTTTCAAAAATCAACAGAAAATAAGGTTATAACTATAAGATAAATCTTAAAAGAATTTTTTTTTGGAAACGGTGTTAAGGTGGTGGCTTAAGAATTCAAAATTTTAAGATATTTTTGGATAAGATTGATGTTGTGGCATTAAATAATACTTTACCGCAAGCATTTCAATTTCTCAAGTATTATTAATATTTTTTAAAAAAAAATATATGTTTTTTTTCTTACCATTATTTATTTCAATTCTAACTTTTTAGTTAAATACTTTTCACTATTCGTTAAAAAGCTATTTTTTTATAATTTTTATTAAGTATTGATATTATATTCGTATTGTATAAAAGGTTAGAAAAATTGTTGCAGAACGTGCCTGGAATATTTTTTTAACTGAAAAAAATTTTTTTATTTCTAAAATTTTCGAATCAAAAGTTCAAACTTTAGAATTATATTAAGAAAGTTTAAATTCGTTTTTATTTTTTTATTGAATGTAAAATGTAACGATAATAATACGAAATTCACATTGTGAGTTTTTCTTCTAAATGAAAAGATTGTGGGTTTGCTCTTTAATTAGATACTTTAATATTTTTGAAGATATTTGTACAAGCAGATAATGTATATAGAAATGCAAAAAATAACAGAAGTTGATCGTAGATTAACTTATAACATAGACATAGTTGAACAGAATATTTACCTTCAAATGTTCTATTTCAACTTATTTCATTTATAAAGAATTATCCATTTCATGTTCTTAGATTAGCAGTATTGTTTCCGTAAATAATGTCAAACAAAACAAGCCTACTGCGAATTAGGAAGGCATGCTATTAGACTGGGTCTATCCTACAATGACTTTTGTCAAGGCTGTGGCTCTGAAGATAAGAAGGAGACCGTGCTCCATTTCATGTGTCAATGCCCTTCTTTAGCTAGAAGAAAATCAAACATTTTCGGAGCCCTTTTTCTCACCGACCTCACCCACGGCAGTCGTTACCTTTTTCAGCGTTTATTATATTTTATTTTCAATTTATGAACGTACCAATGCCATTCCTGTGATACCACAATGGGGCATTATTTAAGCTCAAGTGCGCTATTTGGAAATAAGTCTGCCACATCAACCTACCTACCTACTGCATCTTATAGCGTAACTTGCACTTGAACTTGTTTCGTTATCCTTATAAAATTCAGCTAACATAAGAACTGAAGTTGGTTAACAATACGTGTTGTGATGAATGTGTGGGGATGTAAACAAAATTATCCCATCTGTGTTAGAGAAGTGGTGGTAGTTCATAAGTTACTATCGAAACACTATTGAATCAGCAAAAAGGCTTGGTATTAGGTTACTTTTGTTCTGGAGAAATAATAGGACTGCATGGCAAAGGTGTAATTAAAACTGTCAATTCAAATATTACCATGGTTACCAATTTTTTTTGATATGAAATTGAAGATAGATATTTGAACTGAAAATATGGATATAAAAGATTTAGAATTGAAGTTATGGATTTATAACTCGGTGAGAAAGCCACTTATACGTTCTGTTTTGGTTTTGCTGTGTGTTAATCTCACTGAATTATCCTAGATTGGTGAGCTGGGCATCGAGATTATATGTTGGATGCTTATTATATGTTGTGTTATGTTATGGAGAAGATAGATTTTGTTTTTGATATATATATGTATTTGTGCTGAAACAAACTAATTACAAATGTTTCATTAAAAACTTTAAAAACTGTTTTTATAATGTTCGGTTATTATTACTTTCTTAAAATAGAGCTGTTGATTCCTTTACAAATGAAAAATAAAATTCATCCATCCCATTAGTTTCTTTTTCCGTTTGAGTTACTTCGAATTTGAATACTCAAATTTAAATTAAATTTTATACAAACGGAAATAGGAAAATTATTGAATCAGCGCCTTTCAGTCGACTCGCAATGTGCCAGTTTGTGCTAGAACGAAAATGTCCAGATGACTTCAGCACTTTAGTTGTAAGATAGTCTTGTTTGAGCATAACAGATAGATGACCAGAACGATCCTTTTTTTTTTGCAACGCATGAGATTAAGTGAGAATTTTATTAAATTTAGGCACGAAAAATATTATCGAATAAATAGTTGGTAGGTTACAGGATCCTTATGTAAATAGGTAATAGGATTTATTTTTTCTAATGCCTATTATTTTAGGTAAACATCCAACATACTCTTTTGTAGTTAATCTTTTTTATATTTTAGTATTATACAAATTACCTTTTTATATCAAAGAGATGGATTTTCGAATATAAAAAGGCACTTTGGAGACAAATTAGGTTCTGACAAATGAGTTTTAGTAGATATTTAACCATACTACACTGTACTGTAGAATAATCATATAAAAATATTAAGATTTACACAATTTGTTACGTCAAATATTAATCTCATTTAATATAATTTGTTACAATAAAGAAGTAAATATTAGTCGAATAAATGTAGAAATAAATTAAGAAAAGTAGAATAAATCAACATTGAAGGAGTACAAAAAACAACAATTTTTAATATATCTACTATAATAAGTACTAACATATGTTTTAAGAAAGATAAAACAAGTTGAATGATTATAAATATTTTCTTAACTTTGATTAACTTTTACTTTATTTCAATCACAGCTCAACATATTCAATTTGTACGGTTCGTCGTCACATTTTGTTGAACTTGCATCGGTGCCACCTCTTTTGGTATGTTTTCAAGGCATTATCACTACCGAGATTTAGTTTCTGCCGCGATTTTTGTCATAATTATTGGTTTGATTTTTACTAAGATCACGAAATTCGCAAACATTTCTATAATTTATAATTATAAATTTATAAATCGGACATAATTATATATTAACTGACTTAAGTTTATAATTATACATGAAGAGCTTAGTGAAACATAATAAGATCTGCATTCTAATCGCCGCATCACAAACTTGAACTTAGCTTTGATTATATACGCGCTTATATCCTGATCCGCTCCGCTTTTGTTTAGCACTACTCCTCTAAAATAAGTAAAACTTTAAACGAGTTTAAGGATTTGTCTATAAATAGGTAAGCCGGGTCAACTCAGTTGTCATATTTGCAGCTTATAATTTTGGTTTTTATTTTTATTATTATTTTATTTATATTTTAGGATTACATTAATTCTCAGGCAGGTTTCCACTACTTTTTGGCCTAACCCATACACCGTGTTTTGTATGTCATTTACTTCATAATTGATTAAGGAAATAAGTTGCAAGAATAGAGTACACTAAATTCTCTGCTTATTATTTATATAGTACTTACTACGATTTCTTACTTACTTACTGCTGTCCTTTTCTCTTAGTCGAGTAATGGGTACCAATAACTACGATTAGCTATTTCAAACTCTTTCCTTCTATGCTGCCTTCAGTTTACAATGAAGGAATATTTATTATACAATATTACGAGTATTATTTATTAGCAGTTTCAGTTAAACGATAACGTTAATTGGGGTTTTATTTTTATTCTATTATGAAAAGAAATATTTTCAATAGTAATAAACACATATTCAAAGTACAATAAAAATGAAAATAATAATAACCTATAACTCAGTTGTGCTGTGCACGAACAATGAAAAAGGATGCCAAAAACCATAATAAATTGTATAGAAGTCCTGACAAAAAAAAATCCTTTGAATTTGAAAATGATGGGGTTTCCTTGTACACAAAAAATTACCTCAAGTTCTTGGTTGCCAGAAGAGAATGAGTACAACAAATCTCCGCCATTATTGAAGTATCAACTGACTTTGCATACCGGAAGGTAACAGCGGAGAGAAAGAATCTTTCTTTTTAGCAGGTGGCAGCAATTTTTAAGCTCCTTGTTGGCTTCTTCCTTTTCGAAACGAGATATAAAAAATTTTCGTACTGATATTTATTGTTGGCAGGAACAAATTCTACTACTTTTTCGCTGTTGCCTTTAAATTATGATAAATTGTGATTTTGTTGTGAAGAAGTGCTGGTCTTGTTTTGTATGACGTTGCTTTAATGTTCGACGATACGCTCCCGTATGGGATGCCAGTCACGCAACATCCTTGAACGGTGTTAGCACACATTTTTTGAACATTTGCGTCCTTTGCGAGGTTTTCAATTTATTTACTTAAGTGATTGTTGTCAGTTTCAATTCTCTTATTTTTGGTTAAATGAAAATTTGCTTAAAAATTTAAATGAAATTTTATCTTGATGATATATAAATACGTACTTAATTTTAGAGTGAATTTAAAGGTTGCAATTGAGTGGAATGAAATGTATATTGGAAAGCATTCTTATGGAAGTTTCATGTCAGGTTAAAGGAAACTTTTTCAAAGTATCCTTTTTGCGACATTTGTTGTGAAACTTTTTGTGTCGATTGAAAAGATTTATTTATCTGCTGCTCGTTTGTACGAATGGATAGAATGCGTTTTTGTTTAATATATAATTATTTTGATATTTGTATCATGAAAAATTTAATTAAAAATTTTAAAAGTGCCTCACACGTCATGTATTATTCGTGGTAAACAAAAGTTTCAAGTTCTTAAAATTTTTTTAACACTGTTAAGAACAGGATTTCTATTTATTTGTTTTTATTCTGCTCAGCAAATAAAAAGAATATTTTTATTACATAATTTAGCTACCTTTAAGTATCAGTGTTTATGCAAAAGAATTAATATATTAAATTTTACGAGTATTATTTTTATGAGAGTTAATGATAGGGTGAAACATATTAGATTTTTGGTGCTATCCCTAGAGAGGGGCTCCTATGCTAATCCGAACATATTAAGATTATTAACAAAGCTAACAATAACTTTTGGTTCAAGTTTCTTGGCTTTAGTCGGTTTAATGAAAATTTAAAATACTGATATATTTATTTACAGAAATCAAGAAAAATTTGGATAATTAAGAAATATTGATTAAAAAAATATCATCTCAACGAATGACATCTCAACAAACATAATATGCATTAATTTTTTTATTTTTGATCTTTGAAAATCAAATAAAAATAATGCATAAAAGATGCAAAAGTGAAGGTTGAAGTTTTGTCATAGTCTTATCATAGAAGTGGGATAGCAACATATGTTATATTACATCAGAAATCGAATACTAAAATATAAAATTGTAGGTAAAGAAAGTGTGCAGCCCTGAGTCGTGGATGAAACTATCAGGCTTTTTCTTTATTATTCTTTTCTCTTGTTTACTCATATGTTGTATAGAATAGATATGGTACTTTTTTATCTATGTTATTGGTTTGTTGTGTATTCGATGATACTGATTGGAAGCATAACCATACCTGGTAACTAGAACAGAAAGCTGATATATATCTAAATAATTTGACCGTCACTTTTATATGATTGTGTAGCATTCAGCAACGCCTCAAACACTACTATTCACCAGCTAGAAATTGCACAAGGCCAGGTTCTGAGAAGACTTTTAAAGGTGCTATGGTACATTAGGATGAATGACATCCTTAGGGACCTCAAGATTAATCCGATCAAAAAATGTATAAAGGATAGACCCCTGAAACTATTTACGAAAACTGAAAACAGGTTTACTAACACCGCGATATCGAATCTCAGAATGGTGACAAGCTCAGGTACACAAATCTGAAGTCAGTTATTGCTTAGTCTGATGAAGTGATAAATAATAATTCAGTTAAGGCGTAAAGAGTGGTTATGAAGAAACCTCACAGTTAGTAGACTGTAGCTTCAACATAATAATATATCGACTAGTTGATTTGAGGTAGAATAATAATGTCGCTCAGTCTCAGCTCCAGAAATTCTGAAACATTTGTGAATATTAGAGAGGAATGAATTGCCACACTTGTCCCAAGTTTAAAATTTGACTGTTCGATAGTCTTTTTATTTGTGGGAACGTTTCGTAATGCACACCTTTATTGTAAATTTCCAAATTATAGAATTAAGTAAAGAGAGATTAAGAGCCAAAAGTTTTTTCAAAAGCGAAAATAAACTATAGTTAATAAACAAAGGAATATAGTCATATGCCATTAGTTTGTACAGCGAAACTAACTTAGATCTAGTTGATTTACCACAAAATGCCGAAAAAATGAAATGCGTTTATTTCAAGCATAATAGCACTATTATATATCATACAAATTTTGTATAAAAAATATTTATATTTTGAAAGTTGTTAGATTAAATATGTACTTCAGCAAATATCTTCTTATAAGAGTCTTACTATGTGCATCGTATAAAATTAAACATATGTTAAGTGGTATTTACGACCTCGAGTAGTATGCTCAATAACCAAGTACTTATAGTAAGATTTTAAAACAATAGCATTCTGAACCAATACATTTTGTTGTCGTCGCCTTCTACTGTTGATGTGTTACTTAGTTATCGGATATACAACTTGAGACCGTGAACACCACTATAGATTGAAATAGTTAAAGTTTTCCGGTTTCAGATTCAGATCATAGGCATCTTTTAAAGCTCTAAAAATTATCCATATGAGGTGTAGACACTAGTTTATATATATTTTATTTCTGTTACTTACTCTGGGTTATATGAAGTAAGGCCTTGTAACATAGAAATACAGTGGTTAATTAGTGGAAAAAACTTTATTGTTTTTCTAAGTATTCGGTTTGCATTCGATTGAACCAATTATCGAAACAGTTCTTCTACTCTGAAATTGGAATCTCCAAAACCAATGTTTTGAATGTCTTAAGGATCTGTATGGGCGTAAAAAAACGCTTGCTACGTATTTGTTTCTAAATCATTGGAGACAAGAATTTGTTGGGAGCCAAGTACTAAAAGGCAATTAACCCATCAATACGACGTTTTGAGTGGTCAAAAAATCTTTTGTTTAAGCTGATGTTTGGAAGTTTGCATTTTCGTGGTAGAGGATGATCTTCCTTCTACGGTTGGGTTTTCGCAATTCCCTGAAGATTTTTATTAAACAAATGGTTGTGTGAGTGAATATAATATGATTTTATATGTATGCTGTTTTTTAATGTGATTTTTTTTGCGGTATCAGTACTTCAAAGAAGATGGTGTATACTCTGTTGTTGATTATTATAATTTTTTCCCATTCTTTTTACCGTATCTTAAATCTTAAAAATTTATTTAACCATTTAAAGACCACTTAAATGTTTAAAAGAGTCAAGAAACCAACTTTAATATTAAAATTTTACATGTTAAGGCAGTTGAAACTTCTTTCAGTAAATAAATTTTAAAAAGCTAGTAACTCAAAAGAGAAATTTTATTGCAATTTAAATATTTTACATTTTAATTCAATTTTTAATAAAATTATATTTGCTTTTCATGTACTTCACTTGATGCAAAAACAATTGCCAGAGCAGCATATGTTGCACTCTCATGCACTGAGCGACTTAAGTCAGAAATGGGAAAATCATGACAAATTCGTAATGCAATTCATTAAATTTGTTGTAGTTTCAGCTGTCAGAGCTAAGTAAAAAGTCGCATTGGCAAATAAATGTAATATATTGAAATATTGTCCCATGACATTTTAATGAAAGTCAAATATTGTTTATGTCGTTTGATGAATCGAGTTCAAATACTAATGCCACGTGCATTGCTGTCACTCGGTGCATCTAAGCGTTTGTCGGTCAAATCACCAATTATCTGAATCGTCATATTGACCACAGTGCATCATCTTTATTTAAGTAAAATGACTGAGTTTCATAGTTTGTGGATATGGGAGTAAAAGCGTTCAAATTCTATTAGATAGTGTGGTGCATATTTTACAATAAAATTATTAAATATTATTTTTGATGAATGACATTTCGTGCACTATATTCTTATATAAAAAATTTGATATACTTATGAAAAACAGCTTGTGAAATTCTTATACGCTTAACGTAGAGATCGTTTATCATATTTTTCTTTAAGAAGAAAAATAAACTATTTTTTATTATGTATTATGAGCACTTTTACAAGTGAGAGTGAAACCATTCATCACTTTTTATAATATACCAAAATAAATAGAATATCACAAAAATGTTTTAAGTTTCATTGCTTTTTAAATTTCTTATTAAAAAACTTCGATTATTTCTGATTTGGTTAAAATGTAACGCTTTAGTATATAAAATGCGTGATCTCATCTTAAATTTGTTTCTAAGTTAATCTTAAACAATTCACCTATAGGCACCTGTACGACAAGTAAGAAGAATATCATATAGTATGTCATATAAAAAGCGATGACTGTTCAAAGTTTATGAGTTATTGTATTTATTCTGCATATAAACTATTATAATTTAACCAATTTTTTGATCAGAATTTAAAAGTTTCTTTTTTAGTTTTATTATGTGCTGTTGTTTCTTATCTTACTCCTGACGTTGATCTAGTCACCGAGTAGTATAAGAAATCTATATAATATTAGTGATTTATGGGTAATATTGACTTATGACGTGTATAGTGTGTAACCTATCTAACCTTCTTAAACTTATCTGGATTCATTTACACCAACTGTTCTCTACTGTTCTGGTTTATTATCATATTACCAAATTGTGTCATAGATATCTATTAACAAAATACTGTTAGATTAGATTAATTCTGACTGGTTGGCTCAAGTAGGCTCCAGGGGAAAAACGCTATACACTATAGCGACATTGCTTGTTACAGGAAAATTGGTACGTTCTTAATAAATTGTAGCAGTTTGTAAACATTTTCCATACAATGTTGACGTCTAACTCTAGGTCATGGATCACATAAGTATTTTTGCATTAGTCGCATCAATGCTGAACATTGGTTAATAACATTCTCAACTTTTTCCCTTGAGGTCGTTCTTTCTAGTTTTTAACATATGACCAATCCCATTTTTGAATCATGTGGCTGCAAAGAACACTGCTCTGTAAGCTTACAGATTTTTCATTGTAGGATCTTCCACACTCCATTCATTTGTCTAAACATGTGTTGTTCCTGAATTTGTGTTGCAGTTTATAATGTAAGCGAAATGTCTATGGCAAGTAAAACTTCTAATGTAAATTCTTACTTAGATGACAGTAGATATGTACTTTTTCTATCACCCTTAGGCCACTTATCATATTCCTGTGCTCTACAATGCATTTTGATAATAATAATAATGATGATATATCAATAGTGTTAATTTATTAATGTGTTTTTTGGGAGTCTTTACTAATTTTAGCACCTTCCTCATCACTAACATCTCCGTTTAAAAAAGGCTGCTGAGAATTAAAAGTTTATTTCTAATTCGACAGAAAACTGTTGTGTCCAGTTTAACAGTCATCTTTGAACTATCAGTAAAGATGTTGATAACATTTACTATTTTTTCTAAACCGTTACGTTAGCCCTTTTCCGAGATTATTTCGTCTAGGTTTCTTCCAATGTGTAAAAAATATAGTAGTATATTTTTATGGGACAGGAAAAAATACTATGTTCGAATTGTCTACTCTCGAACTGCCTATCCCCCATCTGCCCCAAGGTGTTCAGTTGCTCTAATTTGAAGGTTATGTTGTTGGTGGCAAAATTGCAAACGAAATGTACAAAATGGTTCGCTGTTGCTTTTGTTTTTCGAGTTTCCATCTTGTGCGGCATACCAAGCCTTGAGGCAAGCTCACGAAATACTGTTAATCCAGTTGATTTTCTTTGGTGATAATCCATGTTTTTAGTTGTATAGTAGCACAGACTTCTGTTAATATTATTAATGTATATGAGTGTAACTCTTTAATTAGAGTAACTCTGACTGACAGAGATCAGATTTCCTGGTGATGGGCTTTTTCATATCTCTCTAAAGAGATAATAAAATAGTGTTATAATCTGGTTTTAAGCATTATGGCAGAACATTGTTAACAGCTGGGAGCTTTTCTTTAGTGTCCTTCACGAATTGATTACCTTTTCTTTAACAGGTACTTGCGAGCAAGTGCTCATTGCAATTAACACTTGATTTATACAGATTAAATTTTTTTTATATTTTTGGTTGTGGATACTATTTTTTTCCTAATAAAACGCTTTTGCAAAAAACTAATGTCATGAATTTCTTTCCTTTTTTTATTTCTAATACACTTTACCTTAAATTTCAGTACATGAAATTTTTTGTAAGTGAAAAGTATAAAATCAACATTTTCTCATGAAAATAACTTTTTCAGGATGTGAAGTAATCTGTGTTCAGCTCGAATTACAGCAAGTGATAAATGCTCACATCATCAAGAAAACACCTTGGCCATGAAAACTGCATCGTTGCTGATTTTAGAGATTAATTTTAAAAGTGAAGTAAAATGAATACATGAAACTTTATTATTAGTAAAAGTTTTGGCGTTTGTTTTCTTCTTTCCAACTAAAAAATAATTTATTTCAGTTAGATGTTAAGACAGAAAATTTCTTAACAGAGCATTTATTTTTATTTTCCTTTGAAAGAAGTACAAATTTTTATAAACACGAGTGAAAGTTTATATTATCTTTATCCGTTCTAACCCATTAACGCCACATTTAGCTCCAAAAATGCCTATGAAAATAATTATTGTAAATTTAATTACTTAGAGGAATCAGCGAAAGATAATGTAAAACTGTTTTCATCTGCAAATCAAGAAAAAATGATTGAGGTTGAAGAATGAATCCAAAATATTAAGGTAGTAAAAATTGTTCCTTAAATAGGCGACAATGAATAGATTGTAATATACAATATAATCATATATGAAAATTCTCTCGGCTTCTAATTTTTTCTGTCACTCTTTCAATAAATGTAGTGATAGTATACCTTATCTGATAGATCTATCCAAATTTTTCTGCTTCTGTGCTTTTTTACTTTTGCATTTTACTGCTTTTATTACGATTTGCATATCTAAAGCCGAATATTACCGAATATTAGAAGGATTGGTTATTAATATTTTATTTTGTCAATTCTTATTTGTTTATCTAGCTTATGTTATTTGCTGCAGATTTTTACAAGATTGTTAACTTCTTATTTAAGTTAAAGTATTCATTCATTCAAAAACTATTCGTTTACTAGCAATTCTAAGGAAGTATGGAAGGAAGGCACATTTAAACCAAAGTTTTTTGCCCGTGACGTGCCTTGTGATAACTGCAATCAGTTTCGTAAGGTCCTTTCTGTTTGATTGTATAAATAGAGCATCATCTGTGTCATTACAAAATAAGTCACAGATATTCCGAAATTTCCACGGTGACGTCAGAGGATGAAAAGTCTAAGCAGATTTCTCATATCACTGAACTTTACTTATTTATTAAAGCGAGAATTATAGCAAATATTAATTCAGAGTAGTTGTGAGTAATGTTTTCATTTTTTGAAAAAGATTATCTTAATAAAATTTAAGCTTGTAAATAAGTTTTTATTTTTATTTTTATATAATTGTTTATATAAATATCGTCGATGTTTTAAAGTTTGTTTGATTTCTTCATTGGGGTTCGTCCTGAGGAAGAAGTGTAACAAACTACTAAACATTGGTGAAATTATATAGAGGATTATATAAAAATAAAAACTGAATTACAAGTTTTTATTTTATTCACAAAATCCTTTTCAAAAAAACAAACATTAACTTCTTTTAATTTAAAAATTGATGGATATGTTAAGGCATTACAATGTAAGTTCAACCAGAATTGTGATACAATGAGATTTTTTATAAATTTTTTTTATTTATGTGCTTAAGCTTATGTGAGATACATCCGTTTTTTAGCTTTGACTTTAGTGGGTGTTTCGTCCACTATAAATTATAGGTATTGTATACTAACATAATTCTGAGTCTCGTTTTTACTTGGTTATTATTCCTTTTATAGTACATTCAGAAGGCATACTAAAATAATATCAGACTTTGGCATATTTATGCAAATTTGAATATCTTCTGATTTTCATTTCCTTAACAAATGTTAATCAATGAAGACAAATAACTGTGTGGATTTGTTTAGAATATAACTATTATTATACTTATTTTTACTTGTCATTTATACATGCATTTTATGCTTGACTATATATTATAATATTGAGTTTCATTCATCATTTTAATAACAAGAGTTCGTGAGCAATCTCTCACAATATGCGAACTATTGATAATTCCATAAGTTTTTTATTCAGTTGTTGTTGCGCATGTATATGATTCTTGTGTTCTGAATGAAATTTATAGTTGTCTTTGAGTCCACATATATAAACTGGGTTGAGTAGACTTTTGGTGTCATTTTCTTGATATCGTTCATTCATTGCATTCAAACGCTGATGACGCTAGCATATAGAGCAATCGTCTTAAAAGAAAATCAAATTAATTTAATTTTATTTTATATATTCAAAGCAACTTTATAAAAAAATATACATACTATAACTAAATGAAATCCTACGAGAATAAAGATTTTGAGCAAAAAAAAAAAAAAAAATTAAAATATAAATCAAAACAGCATGTATTTTTATTGGAAAAGTGAATATAAAAGAAATATAAATTAAAAATGCTAATAAAAATGAAGTTAAAACTGAAGCCTGCATTTATTATCATCAATCGTTGAACAAAATGGCACTTAAAACCATAGGAATTGTAGTGATGTATCTTAAAATGCAAACAATATTGCCAGAAAATACTTAAAATTTTAATTGTAAATAAAATTCAAATACAAAAAAAATAAAAAGAAATATAAAAAAGTGTATAAAATCAAAGCGTGATATTTAAAAAGTTATTATCGCAGTCGTGCGAAATGAGCCATAACTTCCAAGTGAGTTATACTGCACTTGGAATGTCCGACGATAATCAGACCAACTACTCTCTGCCATCGGTGGCATCGTCCAGTCGAGCGGCGCGCAATGTCAACTTTCATACAGAGATTAACGATGCGGCAGGATATCCGCCGCAACAGTTGCCGCAATCACGTCGCAGTTCAAAGTCGTTCTTTCACCGGCCACGTTCCATGTCCGTTTGGAGCGACATCAGCCGTAGCAGCATGCGTTTGGATGAACGGTAAGTACTCGTATGTTGTGTATCTTAAGCGTTGATTTCGTTGATCTCGTACTTTAAAACTGTTACCTGATTTCCACCGAGTAATTTTCATGTCCTTGGCACTCAACTTTGTGTTTCAATTATCAAAAAAGTAAAAAAATAAATAAAAAAATGACAAGAAATTTTAAACTAAAAGTAAATAAAAATAATGCAGTTGAAAATATTTCAATCCGTAAAGTTCATTCCTTGCAGAAACTTCAGCGAAACTATTAAATTACAGTACGTGAGTAAATAGTTTGGAACTGTTTTTGCCTTTTATCTGCTAATAATTTCTGTAGCTGCTGGTGTATTTTCCAAGGTAAAATCCATAAAAAATAATTGAAATGATTTTCTTGCTTGGATGCTGAGCTTAACATTACGAAGTCTGCTCTGCCAGTTGCGTTGTTGCATTACTTAGTTTTGCACTAATAAATCGCTAAATAATCTCTTACATTTTTATGAAGATTTGGTATTTTTTGAGAGTTAATAAATTTTATTAATAAAAAATATTAATTTATTATAATAATTTATTAAATAAATAAATTATTTTGTCCTCAGAAGTAAATAAATACAATAAAAAATATGATTACTACTATGAGATTACTCATTCATTTATACTAAAATATGAATGAATGAATACTTTCAACAATATATAAAACTTCCCAATACCTATAATGGGTTGAAGATATTTGTTTAAGATATTAAGATATTTGTTCAATCGATAATTACATAGTGAAAGAAGACATTTCAGTCTCAAAAAGGCACAGTTTCTTACGGTTAACAAGTAAAGAATGCATTACTCAGGTATTGATATAGCAAAGATGATGAGAAATTTGCTCACATTGGGTACGTTGGCTGATAACGTATACGTATACTAGTCAACTAAGAATGAAAGAAAATAGATCCCAAAAATCACTTTGTCTTAAATACATAACGAAAAGGTCTTTCAAGATTGTAGGAGAAGGGGCCTAAGTATGGCGTAGATCAGTGCAGTAGTGAGGAAAATGAAATGTTTGCAATTCACTCATATATTTAGTGCTATAACATGGTTGCGTTACTGAAAGCGGTGAAGAAGCTGCACGCTTTGTACATAATTGATGGACGAAGAACTATAACCAGCCAATCAATAAATATATTTTTCGTCAATGTTTCGCTTTGTATATAATATAAAAAAATATATAACGTAATATGTGTATTAAAAATAAATATGGTTACAAATATTTTTCATAAAGGGACTCTTGGTCAAGACTTTTCAATAATTTTTTTTCAATTTAAGTCTAATAAATTTTTTATTTCTTATTAGTATTTATCAATTTTAAAATTTTTGTTATTTTAAATATTTTAATTTTAGATTAAAAACTTAAGGGAGTATTATTCAAAAATTTTAATTTGATTGAATTTTTTTGCTCTTTTTGCATATTTTGCATAATACAAAAGTCCTTGTTGTTTCGCCATTTAAGTCGATTAACAAATTAATAAAAAAAAAAACAAATTTATTGCAAATAAATGATATGCAATATTACAAATGCTTATATAAAAATAAAATAAAAAAATATATATTTTTAATGGATGGCCAAAGGGACGTAACAGAAACAAATGTTGAGATGATGATTTCTTCAAGCTTGCGTAAGTACTCGTAAAGGCGTTCCTTGTTCAATCAACTGCAAATTAACCGAGCGTCTGAAACAGGATATACATTTTATGTCTGCGTTTTTATGATTATTAAAGGAACATAAAATATAAAACAAATAAAAAATAATGCTTCAAAGAGATATTCATAAAATACAGCTTACAAAAAAAAATTTAAATGCACTGCATGCAGTGTAATAAAATATTTATGAGGAAGTGAAATCTGCACCAAAAAACCGCACCAGTATCTTAAAGATACAAGTATTAAAAATTTAATTTTTAAAATAATTTAAATAGCAAGTACTGTGAAGTAAAATGAATATATTTCGCATTTTCTCCAATAGTAAACAGTTATTGTTTTATTTAATAAATATTGATTAAAAGAAACTTATTTATCTATAATTCCCTAATTTTCTTCTGTATATAATTTACGTTTAATTGAAATTAAAGTTTGCAATAATTTTTATTAGTTGAAATATTTAATACATATTTAAATTTTAGATTCTAATCGATATTATTTTTTATATCTTATACAGATTGAACTTGAATGATTTATAATTATAAAACTTATTTAATCTTAGTTCAATGATCAAAATAAATCTATATAAAATTATAAAAATTATAATAATTATAAAAATTATAATTTATTTAAACGTACATTTAAATTAATTAATAAAAATTTTATTAAAAGTCCAAGAGCTTATATAAGAATAAAATGTAGTCTATTTTTGATATGATTTCTTAAAAAGTAGCTAGTTTTAGAAATTTTGAATAAAAATATACTGTAGGCACTATTTAAAGTGAAAAGAAAGGAAAGAAAGGCAAAGTGAAATGTCACAACATAATTCACTGAATTAAAAATTTTAATCAAACATTTAAAAAATTATACTTTATAAAGGTTTCGATATCTTAGATATAGATACTTATGACATAAAATAATTTTTTTTCAGTTTTTTGTTCTTGATAAATGATGCATCTTTTTACGTCTTTTGACTTGGTGATTATATTCCGAAGTTAATCTAATATGCATTGAATATTATTTTAGTTATAAATATACAATAATGATATATTAGATTTATGAAATATGTATATAAATATCATATATATAATTTAATATAAATTTATATATTAGAAATCTTATTTTTTCTTTTGTTTTTTGTCAGCAGTCAGGAAAGGCTAATTTATTGACTAATCCAAGCTCCGTACAATTACTGATGGGAAGATCTTTTATATTTTTATGAGTTGTGGGTGTTTAATTTTTCATTTCAATGCAACTTTCTTTCGTCAGTGTTTGTATTGAAGAATCCAAAATATAAATATATGTTTATTCCTGTGCGATTTATTTAGAACAATTGGCATTTATAATGCCTCCTTGATTATGAATTCGATTTTGTGCTGCGATCGAAAATTCATTTCAGATGGGAGCTCATTAAACAAGTGACTTCGTTTCGAATTTTCCCATTAAATGAGATGTAAGATTTCAGAAGTTTTATTTGAAAACTGATAATATATTTTAAGAGAGTAAAATGACTTCATTGTGTTGTGATTTCAATTATTTAATGAAATTATTTTATATATGAAAATATAATCAAAACCAATCATAAAATATTTGCCATTAACCACATTAAAGTTTAACTATTGTTAAATGATTATTTAATTTTACGATGAATATCTTTCGGAATACAAATGGTACTCAAATAGAAATTAAGTTACTAATCAAATTTGAACAAATTTATATAATATTAATTTTATTGCAATTGGAAGCCATAAGTTAATAAGTTAAAGTACAAAAGTATTATAAATGAAATTAATGTTTATTATATTTTCAACAATCACATCTCATTTAAGATTAGACAAAATATGAAGTTTCTGTTCGGTATAAGCTCAGCATTTTTCACTTTTGTATATATAGCATAATTTCATACAATCTTAATATTTTGCATTTCAGTATCTTGAATTTGTTTTCTGTTGGCTTATTGGCTTATAGTGCAGACTTTACAATTTCACAAAATACTATAATATTAATTTTCCACTTGTGAATCTTTGTCATTTGTGCCAGCCTTGATCTTGGGCAAGGTCACTGAGTCGAAAACTACTCTCCCCTTCTGACCTTAAGAAGGGCACATCAACAGCCGACATTTTGGCTTTCTTTCGGAAGGCGGAATATCTTCTGTTCGGTTAGAGTCTGTTACAACACAAAAGATCAACAATGGTTGCAGTGCTCCGATCCCTTAGGAGCTGGTACCCTGTTTGTTCCTATTAACTTTGTCGTTTTGTGCATATACTTCAACTGAAGTTTCTAAGTTAATTGCAGATTGTTTTTCTTAGTTTCTTACCGTTAATATTATTTTAAACATATTACTTTAAGTTTGTGCTAATCTGTTAAAAGTTTTTTTTGGATATCGACTATTTTTTACATTTTCTATATAACGTTTTCTATGTTATACGAAAGTACATTTTATCCAAATGCGGTTATATTCAGTATATGAAACTCGATCGCTAAAAGATGTTATTGAAATTAGAAAAAGGATTCTTTTATATAACTCTAATCACTTAGAATTTTTCGTTTTATATTAATAAAGAGATCATTTTTTAATATGAAACTCTATTAATTTTATTAGTAGTGATGAATGCATTTCAAGTTGATTTGTTGCATTTGGCATGTGATAAATTACATTCACCGCCTTTTGCTCACATGCATGCACTTTTGTCAAGTTAAACGATTACCCGACACATACATAAAAAATCGACTTCATTAACCGGAAGTGCACCGACAGCAAAACGGAAATTAAGTTCGCGTGTTATGTTCATATAATTTGCAATGATTTCGTGAGCGCTTAATTCAAACAGCACGAAAGGAAATTTCATTTATGAAGAAAAGGTTATAAAGGTTTAGCTTTTTATTTAATATTATCAAAATTACTAGGAGGAGTCGGAGTCATTATTAAAATATTTTCATAAATACTTTCACTAATTAATGCAGTGGTAGTACCTAATTAAAAGACTTAATAATTCCACAATAATATAATAACATAAGTAAAATACTTCAAAAGCGGTTTTAATCATGCTGTCAATAAGGCATTTAAATTGTACTTATCATAATGTTGTTAGAAACAAAAGTAATTGCGAAAAGTCTTATTTTATCTTTTATTTTAAGTGCATTGAGTTTGTGAGTAAGCATTTAATTGAGTATATAACAAATACTATGGTTTAGGAATGTCAATTCATGAAAGCAGTTACAAGTTGAGCCCTTCAAAATGTTGGTATCAGTGCATGTCAGCATTTCTAATTACAGTCATAAAAGTCAAAAACAGCAAACATCTTTTAAATCCCATTTTCTGCTTAAGTACTCGAGACGTTCGTAAAAGGCCAATTAATAAAATCTCAAATTATGTACGTAAACACCCTAAGTGTTGTGTTGTCATTTATCAAAAATGTGGTAATACAAACTAAAGTTTTCATCTCTCACGTGCCACATAACAAAGCACTGAAAAAGGAAAATACTCAAATAGGAAAATAGGAAAATGGCAGCAGCAGTGGCTGTAAATGGCAGTAGAAATAAAAAATGTGTAATTGTATGTAAAACATGAAGATTTCCAAGCGGAAGAAGTATTCTGAAGAGGCAGTAAATATTTTCCAAATGTTTAAGCAAAAATGTTTAGGCATTAGCAGTTAAAGTGCTACAATAAAGCACATAACATTGCCTTCACAATTATGTCAACTACACCAACAGCATTTCCAGCACAATATGACAAAAATAGAAGAAACTTTCTTGCAAAAACACATTTTTAGCACACACATTGACATCAAACCGTAAATCTATCAATCAAAAACTCTAGAGCGTTTAAGACACGTTTATTTTGTGCTCAGGAAAACCAAAAACAAGCAGAAACACAGTAAGGAAATGTAGGTAAGTCTGTATATACAGACTTAATAGCGTTTGCAGATGTGACAATGAGGCAAACGTATAAGCACTGAATCCTATTGTGGCACCTTCAAGTGTCATTGTGCCAATTGCTGTATTTAGAATTTTACTTCTCTACCAACATATAACGAATATTTTTTATATTTATTTTATTCATTTATTTACATATATTTATAAATACACACAAATATATATATTCGTATTTTTGTTTATTTTTCAGGTGAGTAATTTTGCAAAATTTCACAATTCTTGTAAGTGTGAACTACAGTGCGTATGAGTGCTGTTATTTGACATGTACCACGGTGCGTATGAGTGTTGTTATTTGGCAAGAGTTTGGCAGCATTTCTAAAATAAACCACAAAATTAAACATTTTAACATGTAAGTATGTCCTTAATACATTGTATCATTTTGTATAAATATGCTGATGATGAGATATTTTGTACCGTAATTTGTGCAATAACCCAAAATGTGGTTCGGTAAATTATTTTACTACTAAATTCATTAAATTTTAATTTTGAGATAAAAATTTAAAAGTCAAAACAAATTTTCTTTTATGACAAAATGGTTGAAGTCTGATGTTCACACAAAAAGGAAATGTTGGGTAACAAATATGAATATGTGGAATTAAATAAATATTTATTTAGATTTGTAAAATATTCTTGAGTAAGTAATTGTAAGTAAAATGCATATAAAGTTTCTTCTACGTACTCGTAGTGTCAGTAAAAATGTAGCATATAAATATATATGTGATAAGAATAATTTCTGGTTTTTGTCCTATTAAAAATTATTATTGCAAACATGGTTATATTAAATATATCTACAAAAATTCCATTCTTTTGTTGCAATGCCTTCAGGTCTTAACTTTAACTTTAAATGAAATATTCTTTTGTGGGAAAAAAAGAATATGATTTCACTAAGAGATAAGGTATTATTCCACACACTTTAAGCAAAAATTCTTGGCAAGAATGTGGGTCATCTGTTTTCAACGAAGCTTTTATAGTTACAGTTGGTACACAACTTAAATGTTATTTTATTCAGTCTTAGTTTGAGTATTTTATTAGCAAAATATTGTACAGGATATTTAAATAAGCTAGCTGGTTTTGTAACTTTTCATATATTTTATTTAAATTTTAGAAAATGCTTCGTAGTTATTATATTAGTTTTTCTTTTAAAATAAAAATTCATAAATTAATTTTATTTAAATCTAACTTCTAGCTTTGAATTCTAGTTAGACTAGACTTTAGACTATTTGTTATGAATATAATGAAATATCGACCTTTCTTTTCCATCATATACAATTTCCTGTAAACAATCTTTAATGCAGTAGGTAAGAGTAAATTTAATCCACTCTGTAATAGTTTTAAATTTTGAGAGGAAGATGTAATTTTGGAGTGCAATGAGTTCATTGTTCGAAGTAAGAATTATTTCATGCCTATATGCATTCTAAGGGTGCAAACACATTGAGCAGAAAGACGAAGCTTAATATAAAGCTGAAAAGCGGACTTTGTGATCACGATGACAAGTTTACTTCATGAATATAAACTCGACAGATCTCTTTTTGGCTTCATAAAGTATTACTTCGAATACTAATATTATTAGAAAACTTTCTGGGCTACTCCGGAGATAATTTCATAAGAGTCAATAATTTATTTTTTGTATGTAAACTGTACGTTTTGTGTTTTTAAACGTAAGGCCCACGAATCTGTTGGGGCAAATAATAAAATCACGAAGGGTTGGTTATGAAAATATATTACTATTATTGGCATTTTTGACTATCATTCAATAATTAATAATCCTTGTTTAAGCTTTTCTTAGGGTTTGTAAGGTAATTTATAATTTGTAACATTATATTAAATATACTATAGTATTAGAGAACTGTGTAATTTTTGTTGTAACTAAAGGCTAGGAGCAAACATAAAACTTATATCAAACCATTTATATTATATAAAATTGACTATATATTTATTATTATGCTCAACATGTATATATATATATATATATATATATATATATTATTTATCAATACATATCAATATGTAACATATTGTGCTCAATAATAATACTGGACGACAAGTTCATAATATCTTAGCTAGACTAACAGCATATCTTTCAATATGCTTTATTCTCAGAGCTTTGATCCTGTTCAGAATCAGAGTAGAACTCTGATTCAGTTGTTAAACTGGCTATTATTTAGTATTTACTATTTATTGAATAGTACTAAAAAATTTTTTTATCTTTAATATATGATAAATTACTTTTCAATCGGTATTTATTCAAGAATTTTTTTTTCAGATTAATCAAAAAGATATATGTTTATAAAAGTTAAAGTATTTAACTAATAAAAACTTCTTTCCCTTTCTTGATAATTATTTTTGCATATATTATTTGGGAAACTTTAACATGTTATAAGAATTTGATAATATGAATCATGCACACAATTTCATCTTACGAATTTAAATGTCACCAACCTTGGCAAAATGTTTTAAAGATACTGTCCCAAAAAGGAATTTATTTAACCGCTACTGTATCCTTGAACTCACTTTGCAATAATCACCGCACACTGCTTGTGTCGACTACCTAAGTTGACAACGCACTTATATTTGTCAGATTGTCAGATGGCATCAGAAAAGTTTTTTTTAATTTTAAACCAAAATAAAGAAATACATTTTTGATAAAGAATTTATTTTCTATTCGGTTTGCAATTGAGTGAAAATATTGCTTAAGAGTTCCAGATTATTTAACTGCTCTTTTGAAACTGTCGAAAAGTATATAATAATAATGCTACAATTTCGGAAAAATTTATTTTAACTCAAGTTTGATTAGAGAAAATTACTTTTTGGCTTTATATATTTGGAATGTCCGATTAAATTTTTATAGTGGGATGACTTAAACTGGCCATTCTTTACTATTTATAGTACTTCCTACGTACTATCATATTGTGGAATTTAAAAATTTAAATTCGATTTGAAGTTAAAGAAATTAATATTATATTATTAATTGAATAATTATATCATTAATATAATAATTGTATTATTATAATAATAATATACGCACGTACATATATATTGTATGTTATGAGTGCGTATATTGTATGTTATAATGAGAATCTATTTAGTTCAATAAAAAAATATCACCATCTAATATTTAGTATATTCATATGAAAAAATCATATATTATATGTGTCCACGTCCAAGTGATATTGGTATGTGTACTTCTACTTATCGTGCGGTTCTGCCTACTTTGGCAAACAGAGAATTCCTCTATAAACATCTAACAGCAATTAAATGTATAAATTTAAGTAAAAATATTTCTTTTAAATATCTCCAATATTATTTTCAAAAATAATAATAGTATTATTACTATTATAATATTTCTCCAATATTATTTTCAAAAATAATAATAGCTATAGTTTTTCATATCAATATTAATTTTTTTCGTATTTACAATGTCTTCTTAATATTAAGTTTATATTCATATATTTTGATCCGTCTATTAATCATAATTTTTTCTAATTCACAATGTTACATTAATATTAATTTCTTTTCATTTAAAATTTTAAATCTTATGACAAAAAATTTGTTGCAAATAGAAGATAAAGAAATAGATCTTCTATTTCAAGAAATAGTGAAAAAATTTAAAAATCCCAAATAAATTTTTTCTTCGTCTGGCCATAGAGCTACTTAGAATAAGAAATAGAGCTACTTCTTAGATGAAGAAATAGTGAAAAAATTTAAAAATCCTAAATAAATTTTTTCTTTGTCTGGCCATAGAGCTACTTAGAATATCGATAAATATACATTATCATTGAGTTATAGAAACATTTTTTAGTTTAATTGTCCATATATTATTATGGTAAAACTGCAATTGTCAGAAAACTGAACCCTATAAAATTTTAACCATTAAAACGTTTCTTAACACATACAGTAAGTAATCGTTACTTATCTAACATCAGTTGGCTTGAATGATTTGATATAGATTTATTTAGTTTAGTAAATATTTACGATTCATTTCATTAATTTATTTTTGTATTATTTTGTCAGATACCACATAGTTTATTAAGAAATATTCATTTTAAAAAATTCATTTTATATTATTTTAATTAATTGAATTTTTGGCTGACCATACAGCTGTTTCGAGTATGGCCAAATACCCATCATCAGTGGTCTTGGATATTATTCTTGTATTTAATTATTCGTAAGTGATTATTTCTGAGTCTGCAAGTACCAGGAATCGAACTCGGGTTCTGCTAAATGTGAACCTTAGAATCATATTCTGATATATATAATAGAAATCAATAGGGCTCAAACTTCCAATGGGATGGAGTACTATAACCAAGGTTTGTCTGTGCTATTCTTAGACCTTCAATTAAACCTTCAATGACTTTTAAGAAATGTTGCTAGTGTCATCAATGATTTTTTAGTTTCTGTTACTGATGGTGACACATATTCCTTTAATTTTTCATTATTTTCTTAAAATAAAATAAAATTATATCATTTTAGTCACATTTTACTTACTAAATGTGGGCATGTATAACATCAAAGTCACAGAAATTTTATCATGAATGTATCATATCAATATTTGCACAAAACAACACAAAAAAATAAAAAGTCGAGATAAAAAATAAGTAAAATCATTTTGGTTTTTTCAAGCGTTTTAATATGTAATGCATTTTTATACAATATATTTTTTTATTTTAATTAACAACATTGAAATAAACAAGTTCAAAGTTCCCACAATATTTTTTATTTGACTATTTGCCAGCCATGATAAATTAACCCGCAGCGGAATATGTCACGTAGGTTGACATATACGGCAATATATGTATGTCATGTATTTACATATTTATGCTATATATTTATAAATACACATAAATGCATGTTTTCTGTAATTGATACATCACAAACATTGTTCGATATGCTTTATCACTAATTGTTTATCTGTCCAGTTTGTATTGCAATATTAATTAAGAATAAAGTGAACAAATCTCAGCGCTGATCCTTCATTTGAAACGTGTCGGTTGTTATGCCTCCATCAGCACTTGTTCTCAAAGCGGCCATTAAAAGGGGCAATGGAAACGTGTTCTTGTATACTTACAGATTTCTGACATGTTTACATACAGATCCATTTAGGCGTAGAAGATTAATTTCAGTTACTTAGTCACACACATAACATTTAGGCAACCATTTTCGTGCCAGAAACGATTTGCTACGTTCTGTTGGAAATCACAAGGAGCGGCATGTGACCGGCATTATCAATAGATATTTTGTATTGCCAAATATTCTACTCTCTACTTCTTATATTTACACGAAACTCATACAATTTTCCATTTGGGCATGGTAAAATAGTCAAGCAGGAGTCTCAGTTATCCTTAGAATATTTTAACAAATGTGTATTATTTAAGAAAAATAAAGAGGATATAAAATAAGGAACTTATTATGAAAGCATTTTGCATGTTTGTGTGCATAATTTTACTCTGAACGCTTTTATGTACATTTTGAGTCCTTTTGCAATATTCTGAGAATATTCAGTTTTCTTTGCATATTTAAAAATATGACTTTTCTCGTCATTTCAAACTGTAAGAATCATGCATTTTTAAATAGTTGTAAAATTTAAGATGTAAATATTCCAAGGAATTTTAATTTGTCATTACGACTAGCAAACATGTTCCCTAAAGTTACCATACACACTCAAGGATAAATTAAGTAGATTATTACATATCACATATTGACATGCTTGTAAATTTTCTCATATAAAATATATACTATAAATGATATTAATAAATGAAATTTATTAAAAAATATAAATACCATAAAAGGATAAAAATTTAAGTATTGAACTTATTGTTACGAGAATCGTACCTATAATTATCGTAGATTTAGAAGTTATCCCATACAGATATCTATAAAAGCCGTATGAATAGTTCCTATTATAGTATAAACAACTCAACAATTAATTGAAGATATTTACTAATTAAAGCTACGTTAGGTTAGGTTGTACCGGCGATCTAAATGGATCCATGTAGGTATATAGGCCCATTATTATTGACTAAAGACTCATCAATGAATAATTGAATAATGAATACTTCATTGCTGAAGTACAAAAAGAACAAATTATATGTATTTAAATGGTGAGGGATAGGCGGGACGATTGAATTATTTTATTATTTAAACTTTTAAAATAAATATTAAGAGAGTTAATTTATACTTTCATTAGTTTGTTTTATAAAGAACAAGTATTTGGTTCTACGCTATTAATATTGCTTCAGAACATAGCTGGAAAATAAATTTGAAGACCTTTTCTTATATCTTCTAATAAGTTTTTTCTTTATAATTTGAAAAAATTGATACGAATCTTTAAATAAACTCAATTTAAGCGTAGTTTGTATAAAATTATCTAACAGCAATGCGACGATCGGAAGATACTAAATGTGAGGACCATAAATATCTGTAAAAACCAAGTAAGGAAATAAGTAACTAAACTGGGTTAGTGTAGTGCGCTTATTTTATATTCTTTCATATAAAGAATACAAATAAATCTCTCTCTTAACTCTCTTGAGTTATTTTAAATACAACATCTTAGTCTATTAAAAGTCTTTAATAAACAATTCTTAGGAATATGAAAAGGTGGCATACCACTGCTAATAATTAGGTCTCTCTAAAAGATAGAAATTTATCGTAAAGTCATATATGTCTTAGTTTAGCTAACTAAATTTGTTTGAAGTATTTTAAAGATTCGAACTATCAAAAAAGACACTCTTCTAATAATTTCTTTTATATAGTTTTAAATACATTGTTATAAATCGAATCTACAGACAGATTATACCAATTCAATAGATGAAAGTTATTTTGACATTTACTGGAAAATGATAAAAAAAATATTGAAATTATGAAAAGATAATTGCATATTATTTAGAGAGAATTATTTAGAGAGTTAAAGTGTCTATTGTACATTGAACCCCAGTTAAGGAATTTCTCACTATTCCCCACAAAATCAATAAAAAGCATCAAAATAGCAATATCTCCAGATTATGCAGGAATGCTTTTCATTCCAGCTTTAATATTAAAGTACGTAAAAAGTATCTTCGTTTCCATTGAAAATAAGACAGCATATCTGGGAAAAAGTATCTTTAATCACAACCTTTAGAAATAATGAAAAATTAATTCTGAAGCCATTATTTGATAGCAGCGATCACTATTGAAATAGTGAAGGATTTCAATATGCTCCGTAAACTTTTCTATTGATACCTGACTTTTGCTATATCAATATTAAGGTAAATGTATATTAAATATGATTGGATTAGAATATATGATTTCTTTTTCCTCTACAGATACAGTTAACATTTAACGCGACGTACTAAAGTCGAGTTCATTTATATAAGGAGTCAACTCTTTAGAAGATTTCTAGTTTGAGGAAATAGCAAAGCTAGACACAGTTGACAGCTCGAACTTTAATAAGATATATGATATAAGGCACCATATCGTACACTGAATTCGTGCCATAATCAAGAGATATGATAATCTGAAAAGCTGAAATCGAAATTAGATTTTAATTTAATTGAAAACACACCACAAATCAGGTTCAATTTGAGGTTCTATATCAAATTGTGGTTGTGTCTTTTTCTTTTACTAGTTTTCTGTTATATTTGCCATAGTTTGAGTAGAATAAACTCTCTTTATGATTTATTCTTTTACTTACAATTGATATTGGAAGTTTTTTTAACTCACTTCGTCGGGTTTAGTAAGCAAGTAGATTTTGAAAAATTTTCCGAATACTTTTACTAACCTCTCATTACCATAGGAATTTTTTTTTGTTAAAAGGAGGAGCACAAATTAATCCGATGTTATGGCAAGCCGGATTGCGAATTTTAAACCAGAAATAGGCGGTAATTTTCGACAAGTACTTTTCCAAAAGATATCATTTGAAGACTTATCGAATTGCGGAAAACTATTCTACTACTACTATTAATTAGTAATTATAAAGATGCAGTATTGAAGACCACAGGTGGTTCATTCAGTTGATATACCAGTTAAAAATCATCTCGCATAAAGCGAATTGGAAAGTTTCGCTTTACCCGGCATAGATATCATTCAGTTGTATTTAAAATACAAATAAGTTTAATTCAAATTGCAAATTATTATCATTAACTTCTTCACATATTTAAGATAAGTAAAATATTTTTGAAATGAGAGTTTTTAACCCAGACAACCATCTATTTTGCTCCAGCAGAATTGCCCATTTGGAATAAGATTTAAAAGGCGACTGGTTTGGAAAGGCATCTAAAAATTGACACATGAGACAATTATTTACCTGCCATAAGGCAATAATTTGAATAACAACTTTTACTAATTAATCAAAATAAAATACAATGTGTTGTAAATATATTTTAGATTTTTATTTATGTACTTAACACACATATTATTATTGTTAGGGGATGTCGGATCTCTTGTGCCCCCGTCTGGGCTTAGAGTAGGTTTCTAAGTTCTGTTTCGTGAATAAAAAATAGTATGGAACCTACAGAGTTCTATTGTATTTTCTGCTCAACTCACATAAATATGTACGAGTATGTAAATAATACATACTAATACACACACGTATATACATAACTATATACATGTATATATATTTAAAGTCTTAAAATAATCTGCAATTTATTCTGAATAATATTTAACTAAACCAAAATATAAGCATTTTCCTTTTTGAAACCGAAAGTAAATCCTGCGATAAAATAATTTCTAATCCTCCCATAAATTCATGTTGCAAAAGTGAAGAGAAGACACACTTTTATTACTACTAAGCAAATAAATCAAATGTAATACAAATGTTCCGAAATTTAGGTTCAACAGGTCTATCATAAAATTCCTAGTTAATTAATTGAGGCGAGCGGGATTTCCTATAACACAAATGTGGCTTGTGCTTCCTTTCAGTGAAATAGTTTTGCTGCATTTGTGCTGGTTAGCCATTTACATTAATGGCCTTTAGCACATGTAATCAGGCATGCTTCTGGGTACTACCCATTATTCCTCGCATGACCTTGAATTCAGGGTTGAAATGATTGCGAGTTCAACCTAAAATGCTCAAAGGATTTTCTAATGAATAAGCACATCTGCACAAATCATGATTCCATATGAAAATGTATTTTATTCGTATGTGATATTGTTCCAAACATATTACATAGTACAGAATACAAGGTGCCTTACTGTTGGGCTTTGTTTATATATTAATGAACTTTGTTTTTGTTGAGTTCGTCCTTTTGTGCTAACGATATCTGGTTTCGTGACTGTTTTTAAGGGCATTCATAACTTAACATCAGATACAATTGAAGTGAAAGTATTTCGATTACAGCTGCTACATGTGTTGGTAGTTGTGTCCTTTGTGTGTTGACTGCCGTTTGCTCTCTTTTCGGATACCACGTGTTCGCGTTATCTTTACTTTCCACCATTTTCTAAGTCTCAAAGTCTCAAATTAAATTGTTACATTTGTTTTTGAACATAAATTCTTGCTGCGCAGCGTTGCCATATTCACACGTATTGTCCTTTTTCACGAAACATGTGGTTGTCCTTTCGCTAACAATTGCCTACAACTACACTTGCAGTATATGTCGTCATTGTTATTTCCCCCAGTGAGCTTTCTTTTTATACATGCGCTGCTTGTAGGGGGAAAATAAAGAGAAAGCTTAGAAATCAAATGAGGGATATTTTACTTTGGTTTTCTGGTAACAGATGGCGCTGGCCAAATAATTGAAAAAACGGTTATTGTAAATTTCACTAGAAAAATAAATTATAAAAACATTGAAATATATTGAATAAATATTTCAAGTCATTTATAATTACAGTAAATAAAAGACTTTTCAAGGATTTTTATTGAATATTTTATTTTGTGTTTTGTTTACTTCTATGGTAACATTATCAACCCATATATTTAATATTTAAAAAAAAATTGAACTAAAAATTTGATGCATTTAAAATGCATTGAATATTTATTATTAAATTATTAAAAAAATAATTATTTACGAATAATTAAATACAAGAATTATTTCCAAGACCACTGATGATGGGTACTTGGCCATACTCGAAACAGCTATATGATCAGCCAAAAATTCAATTAATTAAAATCATATAAAAAATTAAATTTTTGTTGTTGTAGTTCACTACTGTTCGAAAAAACCTCTTTATTAAATTATCAAATAATACAAAAAACCAATAAAATTAAACTTAACACATATTAATCCTTTATAATTTGTTATAGTCGTGGTACTGAGTTTACTTACGGTTATAACTCTCATATGGCTTTCCGATCAAAGGAACATAAAAGATAATATAAAATACATAATTTAGTGAAAGTCACTCACAACATGTGGAACAACCGATCCATTTAGCCTTTATACAACAAGACTAATTTTGAAAAATTTATAATCAGGCATCAAGTCTATTCAGTCAGGCTAATTGTAATTCTTTTAGTTCACTCATGTATAGAATCACATGCACAGAAACAGTCTTTAAAGCACTTAAGTTTGTTTAATGTTATTGTACTTATTGTAGAAGATGCGGAAATTTGGACGAAGAAGAGACAATCCTACATTTTCTTTGTGACTGTATAGATTTGGCTAACAGAACAAACTCACATTTAGGAAAGATATTTAAAAGATCTTTTGAAATTTTTTCGTTTAAATTCAACGGAATGGAACTAGTATATTTTCAAGTGTTTCTTGCGAGGACTGTGGTATTAAAATGGCAAATAATTGCTAGTTAGGTCAATCGGAGTAGTGTCTGCTGATTAGTTACTTCAAAGAACCAACCGACGATTAGCAATTGTACAGAAAAGAAGGGTGGTAGTTGAGTGAATTCGAAAGGTGACCATTCATTTGCTATACCGCCCATAATCGATAACTAGTTGTTCTTGAAAATATCTATTGGTTCATATTCCTTCTTATATATAATTTTGAACTGCAAATATTTAAAATTTAACATCAACAAATTTGAATTTTGGACTGATGTGTATCCTCAAAAAATCAAAAAACCCTCAATTTACGTTATTCAATTTAAAACTTCAGTCAATTTTTTTTATTGCATTTTTGCATTTTTTACAACTAACATATAAACCACAGTTATTTTAACTCAATTAACTGTTGCGAATTGTTTCTTTTGTCTATAAAACTTAATAAGGTTCATTTCCTGACATCTAAAGTGCAAAAGATATGTACGAATAAATAAATTCACAGATATTATTAAAGGTCACTAATGATGACATGGTCAGACTGAGTGTTTACTTGATTATATACAAAATTTACAGATTTACAAATTTTCTCACTATTTCCCCACAATTAAAAATCCCCTATTTTGTATATAAAATTTTTATAACTTTTTTAAATATATAAACATTTTAATCAATATTTTGCTTCAATATTCTTAGAGTTTATGAATTAGTTAAGAATTTTTCTCCATGTTTTTATTTCGGAATTTATTTCAATCTCTAAACTATTTTTTCATATGTTCCTTTTACAATTATTAAAGTTCTTTAACTAAAACCATATACCAAACCATTTCGTAATAGCTTGTGTAAGATAAAAATATTTTTTATAGCTAAAATAAAATTTATATAGCACATGGAAAGGTCACTATTTCCAATTTATAAACAAAGCTATTACACTCCAGTAACTTTTCATATTTGCATCAACCAACAGATAATTTCATATGGAATTGATTTCACTCTTATTTTACATAGACTATACAAATTTTGATTTACATATTTACCGATAATTTGAAACTAAACAATCAATTCGAACCCACATTATCCTGTTGAGAGCAAGTAGATATGGAGCGGAACACACAATCGCCTCACCCACTGAAACGAATTGATTACATTATTAGCTGATCAACATAAATGCCACATCTTCCTAAACGATGCCAGTATTTTCACTTCCTACCGTAGACGACATGGAAATGCAAGAATAAGCCTTGAAACTAGAAGCCTTGATGTAAAGAATATGAAGCTATAAAACAGTATTAAACAGATTGTGCCACTCAGTTGGGCATATTGTGGTCCTTCTGCTCACTGTACGTTGGCAGTGCTTCTCTGTTTCTCTGTTGTTTTCGATATGACAAGATTCTCAATGAAGTGTGAAATCTCAAACACAATTCCTTTTGCTGGCGTAAGTGACACTGGTGTCATGTCCTCCTCCTTCTGTCGACCATACACTACCACTCGTAGAACATCGGTAGAGAGGAGTGGAGGGTGACAGTAAATCAATGTTGTCAATGTTGATGAAAATAACAATTGAAATGCAAAATGAATATTCAGTTATTTTATTTGCGTTGACGAAGGACGAGGAAGCATGTAGGACCATTGCATTAGCAGTGTCACTGACATTTTAGAATTCATGAGGAAGTACGGAATGTTTTTACTGGTACTCAACATTTAAGTATTGCCAGTCTTCTGTTGATTTATTGTCATTCGACTATAAACAGAAGCAAATGAAGGCAATTCGTAATTTGATTTGGTATTATTACAATTATCCTTATTCATTTAGGATTTGCGACATTTCTAGCAAACAAATTAAAAATGAATTTAAAAGTCATCAATGCACTGCAGAACTTCAATATCCTGTATTTAGCTAAAATGATGAAGTAAATAAAATCTTTCAGTATTTTCATGTACATACATAATTAGTTAAGAAGTGTGTCCATTTGGATCCCATTTTTGTTTAAATTTATTTTAAAAATTGAAATTTCCTTTAAATGCGAGGGTTTACCAGATTTACTAATTTGTGGATGATTACTAAAGATGATTTGCATAATTTTAGCAAAATCGTTGAAGAAAATAAAAGTAATTGTTAACAAATATTTCTTATTCAGTTGTGTGTTATGGCGTTTTGATTGAATATTAGTTGCTGAAAAGGTTCTCTCTAGTTCCAGTAAATGACATCAATTGTTACAACACATCTAAAGAAACTCTTTAAAAATAACTGCGTGGTTACTTAATTAGATTACTAGATAACCTATACTATATTTGGTATGTCCGCAGCCTTCGATAGTTATAACCTTCTACTACATTAATTTCTTATTGGAATCATTCATGGAACTATTGAAGTCTGTATGAGACTCCAAACCACAAAAGGAACCCTTTTAACATGATTTGTAGAAAAATACAAAGCCACAAATAGGTCACTGTACTCTATACTATAGCCGTTCTTATAATTTTTATGAAAATGTTCGGCTTTCTTTTGAGAGAGCGAAAAAACGTTTAAAAGAATGACAAGGTGGATTTTTAATGATGATTTTAGGTTAAACCAATTTGATGTACCTGTGTCTATCTCGATTTTAAAATATATTTGTTTGATCCACGGTGATGTACATAGGTCCACGGTGATGTACATAATATTAGACTTCGGCATTTGCTTCTTTCTTTTAGGTTTGGCTATTCTGGTTAAAGAGAATACCTTAATTTATAGAGTGTGTGTTTATTGGTCCATAACTTAGCAGCACTGCCACAAATTTTACCACTTCAATTTTAACTCCATTCTGAAAGACTTCTATTCTTGGGGGATTGTAGTTTGCTCATGTTAGTTTGAATTTCTTATAGTACCGTGGTAATTTTAGGAAATATCTTAAAATGCACCTTTTAAGATGTCAAAGTATCAGACTACATTAAATCATCGAATTCTACTGATTTTTGTCGCTATAGTTCATTGACGATCTCATTTTCTTGTGTTTTGTAATTCGCTGCTAGAAATGAGTTCTGTTAGTAACTCATAACATAACTTAGCAATAACACATAACAATTACGAAGTAATTCTATGTTCATATAAATAACAACTAAAAACAGCCCGGAGCTGAATTCTTTTGCTATCAAAGTATCGTTTCGAGTGATACGCATGTAACTGGATAGGTTTATAACTCATCTCTTAGACGGGTTGTTAACGTTTGACGCGCTGAGAAGTATTTTCTCATACACTTACGTATTCATGCTGCAATAACTACTTGGACTCATGGATTCATTTATATTCATGCCCGAAACTGGAAAAAGTGTTAGAACACCATAAGGGTCGCTTTATTTTATGCGAATATTATAGATTCTAAGTTTTTGATTTTGAGATGAATATCTGGAGATCATACGTTTGAACGGTTTGTTTTAAGTAATTAAATCCAATTTAATTAATTAATTGTTCTCGAATAGGAGAATGATACTTAAATTTTAAATTGTTCATAAAAAACATAATAGAAAATACACGTAAATTAGTTTCAAAAATCTTATCTCAGCAAAAGAAGTTCCAGAATATCCGATTAAACTGAACAGTGTAAACTCTAGGACTCTATAAGATCACTTCACAGATTATTGTAATCTAAGGAATCATTAAAGAAAACGACTCTAATGTCTATCGTTTTTGTGAAATTAACATCCAAAGCTCAGATCATATTCTACATGAAAGTCGTGGTTTTAAAAGATAAAAATGTCTCCTTAAAAGCTCTGGTAAAATAAAACCCAACAGTAGATCTATTCTGGTTTCAGATTTCAATTTTTTCTTACTGTTCGCTAATTGAATGTCATAATGTAAACATTTATACAATCAATGCTGATTCAATTTTACTGATTGCCAAGTGTAAACACTATCCTTCTACTTTATTACTACAATATTCAGTAACATTAGAGTATTGTTTCCATTTATTAATTAAGTTACTATAAGTTTTAACTGTAACATTTTTAATTTTTATTATTTCATAAAAGTGTTATAAATTAATATTTTATTTTTAAACATTTAAAATATTTGCTTATTTTGAATAATTGTATTTATTTGAAAAATTGTACAACTTAAAGTAATATTTACCACCTGCTTGGTTTTACAAATATTCGGAACTCATATCTTATTTATTCACTTATAATAATCCACTGAGCCAATAAAAGTAATAGTTGCACTATAAATAACACATTTTGTGGATAAAATTAAATTGTTTTCAATTATAAATATAACAACCTGAAACCAATCAACTCTCATCGAATTAAATTTAATTTCTACGACAATTGCACACAGCAAATGTACACAAGATAAACTCGCCATCAAAGGCACAACTTTTTACCTCAACTCAGTTTTGTTTGTAATTCCTTGTCAGCAATCGTTTTAGCAAAAAGGATAGAGTCGAGTTGCAAGGAAACTTAATTGTTTGCTTTGCAATATAAACAAAGGTGACAAGTTTATCTAAACTGAACTCCGTCAACTACAGCATTTCGAAAGCAAACAAACTTGGCTGAAAGGCGTGTTCTGCTTGAGCTACAAAATCAATAACTGACAAACAATGTACATTCTTCGATATTTTTTAAAATAATTCGAAATGAACTTGAAGAGGGTTGGAACTTCATGGAATTTATGATGAAAATTTAATTTGCCAAAATATTGAATTTTATTAAAAGTGGTTTTAGCTGTATAACAACTTTTTTTTGATAATTTTTTAATCAAATTAAATGTTTATTTTATTTATTTTTACAAAATATAAATATATATATGTAGATCCAATATACTTTCAAATATATAATTACTTATAAATTTCTTGTACTTTGCTGTGATATGATTTTTATTTTTTTTTATACATTTTTATTATGTTTAACTTTTACTTCTACTTTTACTTCTGCTTCTTCCTTTACTTCTACTTTTATTTTTACTTCGACTTCTACTTTAGTTTACCTTTACTTTTACTTCATCTTCTATTTCTATTTCTACTTTAAATTCTACTTGTTTTCTTTTACGTTCACTTCTACCTCTATTTCTATTTCTACTTCCACTTCTACTTCTACTTCTACTTCTACTTCTACTTCTACTTCTACTTCTACTTCTACTTCTACTTCTACTTCTACTTCTACTTTCTACTTTCTACTTCTACTTCTACTTCTACTTCTACTTCTACTTCTACTTCTACTTCTACTTGTACTTCTATTTCTACTTCTACTTTTACTTCTATTTCTACTTCTACTTCTACTTCTACTTCTACTTCTACTTCTACTTCCACTTCTACTTCTACTTCTACTTCTACTCCTACTTCTACTTCTACTTCTACTTCTACATCTACTTTTACTTCTACTTCTATTTTTACTTCTCCTTCTAATTCAACTTTTACTTTCACTTCTACTTCTACTTCTACTTCTACATCTACTTCTACTTCTACTTCTACTACTATTTCTACTTCAACTTCTACTACTACTTCTTCTTCTTCTACTTCTACTTCTACTTCTACTTCTACTTCTACTTCTACTTCTACTTCAACTACTACTTCTTTTTCTACTTCTACTTTTACTTTCACTTCTACTTCTACTCCTACTTCTACTTCTACTTCTACTTCTACATCTACTTTTACTTCTACTTCTATTTTTACTTCTCCTTCTAATTCAACTTTTACTTTCACTTCTACTTCTACTTCTACATCTACTTCTACTTCTACTTCTACTACTATTTCTACTTCAACTTCTACTACTACTTCTTCTTCTTCTACTTCTACTTCTACTTCCACTTCTACTTCAACTACTACTTCTTTTTCTACTTTTTCTTTTACTTTCACTTCTACTTCTACGTTTACTTTTACTTCTTCTTCTACTTTAACTTAGCCTAACCTTACATAGTCTATATCTATACATATTGTATTCAACTGAAACATTGTTTTCAATAAACAAATTTTAAATATCACATACTTTAATATATCCAGTAGACATATAGTAGATATTGTATAATATATATGGTAAGGTATGTCTTTAAATTTCGAAATAACTCTCTCTATATATTAAGTAATTTTAGTTTTTAGAGGGTTTGCATTTCCAAGTTTCCCAAAATTCCACATTCAGTACAACGAATCATAACTGGTGATAAGATATAGTTACTTTATATGTGAAGAAGTAAACACATGTTGGGTCGAAATTTAAATAACTATCTTAAAAGTTTAGGATATGGTTAATATTTTCACCGAATGTCAAAATGTGGTTCACACTGAATTCCTGTCGGAAGGTCCACAAATCACTATTTAATGTTATCAGGATATTGTCAATTTTTCCGCTAGAATATTCATCAAATAAGAAGAAATGTGTAGAAAGCTATTGTGTTTCTACACTACTGCCTTTTTAAGTTATTTTGATAATGCATTATAACACTAATTTATTATCAATGTCAATGCGGTTTTCACCAAAAATATAACAAATATCGACGAACAAATATCGTATGAACAATATATGACTCTTGAAATACGTTCTGAGTCCGTTCTGAGTTCTGAAGGAGGAACTAAAGACCGTTTTGAAATCTGCTTATAAAAAGTGTAGGTATGCTGACAGTTGTTGAACTCTTTTTGTGTTGACTAATTTAATACAAGATAAAAAGAGTCAACGATATGTAGGTTTATCTATGTAAGTATGCTAAGTTACATTGAAAAAGAATCCAGCTGTATCACTGAGATATTCTTACAGGTCACAGTCGATTAGGGAACTAGGTTAGAAGAATGAATCCTTGGTGTTGTGTAGAGGACATTAAAAGCGCCTCACATCTGCTTTGTTAGTGTCCAGCGTATATGCGGCGCCGGTTAATTATATTAGATGTTTCTTTTTTTGAGAACCTCACCTTGAGACAGTATTTTTAAAGAAAATTATAGATTCTGCAAAGTTTTAAATGTGATTTTTAAATCTTTGAGTTATTTTACGGTAACACAATTGGTCAGTAGGACAAAATGCATTCTTCATTTTAATAAGTGATTGGTGATAACATAATGATGATGATCTGGGGTAGTTCTAATTAACAGAAATACAGAAAATTGACTTTTCGTAAATAAAATAAAGTTTTTCTTCAGTACATAGTAGATTTACTTTTAAAAAAAATGTATAAAAAACTATTGAATAAAAAGTGAGACATTACATTATGACTGCTCTCTGAGTATATAAATCTTTAATGTTTAAGTCTACCATGTTACCTCTGTTTAAGAATTCCATCATTGTATATTACAATTTAAAAATTTTTCATAAAAATAAATATATTTTTTAATAATTTATAGTTTTACTCAAAGTCTTTTATAAATATTATTGCACAGTGTGTAGAAATTGAATATCTTAAATTTCTGCATAAATAATATTAAAATTTGCGGAAGTCATAATTGATAATTGTATTTAAATTAAAGTGTTTCCATTTCGTTTCTTTTAAAATAATTTAAAATATATAATTTTTTTCTTAAATATTCTATTATCATTTATATAGGTATATATTTACTTTCTTTATGCAAATGCGCTGTTATTGTTGTTCTATTTGCACTTTTAATAGATATTAACATTTTTAAGCACTCAATGCGGAGTGACTTAACAGATGTATGTTAATAATAATGGCAATGTTAATAATACGTGTATGTTAATGTGCAATAATTATAATAAATTCTGGCTGCTGGTATTTCCAAAACAATAGCAGCTCCTCTACACATTCTGTCATTTGTACTTACTGCTGTTACTTTTGTTGTTATTCTTGTTGTTGTTGTTCTTTGTTACTTGTAAAATTTATTAATTTGCATTTAAATTTATTCACATTGCTGACGTCTTAGAGAATATCTGTTTTGCTTCTCATTAATTATTTGAAAGTTTCTAATTAAATCAGTAAGTTAAACGTAATGTTTTTTAGGTTTATGGCTTTTAAAATACACGAATTCAGTTATATGTCGTTTAATTAGTTAAATTTGTATTGTTATGTCTCTCGTATATTTCACAGCAATAAAGAACTGCAAGCTGGAATTACGAAATAAAATTACGAAATGTGTTTTTATATTTTAGTAAAAATATAAAAATTTTTAAATTTGTTTTACTTCCTTAAACTAAACGTGATATTGTCACATGTGACTGAAGATGCTTTATAAAATAATTTTGTTTTGTGCTATTAAATAAGATTTCGTTGAAGTCATTATTATGTATCTTTAATGGATCAATAAGGTAATTGTTCGCTTACAGTAGTTAGAATAGGTAGAATTGAAAATTTAACTACTTTCATTATTATAAATATCAGCTTGAAGTTGTTATTTTTCAGTTCAACTTAAATTTCTTTATGTATTGAATAATATTCGGTTTTGAAACGGCGAGTTTTTTCTATACAGAATGTAGCCACATAAAAGACTCGATTTGTTTACTAATGACTCTTAAGCTTTATTAAGTATTATTATTATTGTTAGGGGATGTGGCTCTGCGACCGTCGTGTCTATTGTGCACCCTTCTGAGTTTAGAATAGGTCTCTAAGCCCTGCTGCTTCAATAAAAAGTAGTATAGAACCTATTTTACAGAGTTAGAATATATATATCTCTTCCGTTAGAATATACATTCCCAGCAGCCTATTCCGTATGTGCATTAGCGCAGGGCATAGCTTTACTAAGTAAAAATTTGTTTTTTTATTCCTATGTGAATAAGTGTGACCGCAGTTTAAATGTGACAGTATTCTATTTCTGACAGTTGCAGTTCAAAAATTTCTTACTGAAAATTAGACTAACAGATGTTTCCAAAAATTGGAATAAATTTTACTCATTATAATTATGAATTAATAAACTATAATAACATGATTTATATATTGCAGACGAATTCAATATAAGAGCGTTAATGTTAGCAGCGTTATTGCAAACTCTACGTTTTTAAAGCTCAAGTTCAAAAGTTCTGTTAAAATGTCAATTCTGTTATTACCATGACAGAAAGTAACAGTATAAGTAACTATGTTAAGTTTTTATACAATTTGCGTGTGGTATGTGAAATGAAAGTTAATAACAGAGTCTATATTAAATATATATTTGTAAAAGACATAAGAGCAATATTTTCGCTCTTAATTTTAAAGTTAAAAGTTTCTGTTAAAGCTTTTATTATAAAATTACTATTGTAGCAAAATAAACTACGAAGCGCACACGCACAAAATTTTCCGAAATACCTCAACTACGAAGTAAAGAAGACATATAACCAATGGCAATTGAACGACATTGCCACTATATACAGTGTATGTGTTGCCACTTTAATTGGTTACAGTTAACAGCACAAGTAAATGTTAACACTTGACAGTTACTGTTATTCGCACACAAATACACGCATTCTAATGTCGGTACTACAGAATGTCGTAAGTCAGTTTGTTTTTATACGTTGCACATTAAAGACGATTTTGAAAGAAACGGAATTCAAAGAGTTTCATTTTAAACTTGAGAGTGAAATAAAAAATAAAATAAGAAAAATAATTAAATATATATAAAAAATAGTTTCAACTTAAAGTTGCTAAAGTTTTAAGCCAAAATTCTAGTTGCTGCCATAGATTTTATTAAATTTAATTTTTATGTTTGAAAAAGTGCTACGATTATATTTTCATATAAGTTTTGTCGGAGATATCGTGGAAGAAGGTTAATCTTTCTATAAAATGCATTGACTAATTGCGCCGGCGCTATAATATATATTTTTTCTAATCATCTATAATATTATCATATATATTTTATTGTGTTAAATAAAATAAAATTTATTTTAAACTAAAGTTGGAACTCTCAAGTTTATAAGAATTGAAATGAAATTTAAAAAAGTGAAAAAATAGTTAAAAAACTAATCAAAATATTAATATTTGGATAACTTTAATGAAGTTATTTAAAAAATTCCGTGTTTGGATTGGCAGTGACTAGAAATCTATAAAAATTTTTTAAAAATTATGGCACTTTGTGTGGAAAAGTTAAATTTTCCAAAACTTTTTAAAACTTTAAAAGGTTTCTGTGAGTTATTCGAAGATAATTGTAAAATTAAACTAAAATTAAATTAATTTTTGTTATGTAAAAATATATAATTTAAAAACATTTATATTTAAAATAATAAAATTGTGAAAAATATTACTTAAATTAAAAATTGTATATTAAACAAATACAAATAATTTCTATCAAAATTTTTTACAAATACGATATAACTTCTATAACTAAATTGTACGTTTGTAAATAAAGTTCTTAAGTTTGTATTGTAATGTAAATGTAAGTGAAAACAATAGAAAAATTACAGTTAATCGGTATCGGTATCGATGTACAATCGGCTTTTGTGCAGTTACTAACCGAAGTCAGGATAATTCGTATTAACCATTGGTCGGCTTTTCGGGTACACACGCGTACTTCTTATCGGTTTAACTTGAAGGATATGAATTTTGAAGTGCAACACCGGTTCACTTCAAACAATAGTCAACCTGTTAACAGTTTAAAGACTTCATGGCTTTAGTCCTTCAGCAGAAAATAACAAAAAAATCAACTATTTTCGCATTTCACTATTGAATACGTACAGGAAGCAGCAGTGTATGTCAAACTGTGGAGCTCCTCTGGCACATCACTTAAATTACATATTTTTTTTTTTGTAATTTACACCAGAAAGCATAAAAACTATAACTGAAAGTTACACTATAAACACGCAGATACACTCCAACACTCACTAAAATACAACATAACTCACATTTGGCAAGCCACTCGGTACACGTATATTCGCATATCCGCTAAACTAGCACGACGTCTTTGAGTACATACGTTTGTACTATTACGAGGTCCTCGGGGCATCATTTGGAAACCGGTAAGTTTACATATTTGTTCACTTACTAGAAGGTGGCATCTTATTTTTAGCATATATTTGGTTTCTTACTGTTGACTCAAGTGTCCTCAAAAACGAATTTCAGTTCTACTTTTACGCAGTTTAATAGTTTGATACGTGCCTTGTGCGTTTATCAGACGTGCAACGTAACGCTACGTAAAGCGACGTAAGGCGACGTAAGGTATGAGGCATGAGACGCGTGCAAAAGTACACAAAAGTTGTTTACGTAGAAAATTTGGTAGATTTTTCCTGATAGAAATATTTTCCACAAATTTTAAGTTTATCGTTGAATAGTTTTATTTTTTTGATAATTTGGCAATATTTTTGTAAAATATCTTTTATTATCGTTTGCCAATTTGAACTTTAAGTGTTGAATTATATTTTTAAGTGTTTTTGGAACAACGTCATTTGAAAAATGTTCACGAAAATAGTTTCACAGTATGGTGCGAAATGTCATATGTGACTACAATATTTTTATGGCAATTTCAAATTTTATTACTTAAATTGCAATAAGAAATTCAATATTTCATATGTTATTTGGTTGGTTTTGGTGTTGCCAGAATTTTCAAATAAACGCTATTTATCTTCATTAGGTGGATATTAAAAAAAAAAAAATTTTTTTTTTAATAACCTACGAGAACTATTACTAAGAATATTTAATAAGATTACTGTATTTATCTTAAGATTGAGATATATTCAATATTTTATAAGTTGGCTGGTTGGCTTAGATGAGGTAGAGTTTTTAAACAAACTCTATTTTCCTTCATTAAGTGGATATTAAAAAAGTTTTTTTTCACAACCTTCAGGATCTATATTTAAGCTTATTTATAGAAGATCAATATTAGGAATATTTGCTTGGCTTATTAATTCGTAGACTTTTACAGTAAAATACTTTAAACTTTCAAGGCCTTAGCATTTACATAGGAATTTATAATATATTTAATTAAAACTGATTGAATACAAAATATAAATGACAACGGAGATTTACATTATCTGTTGCATTTTTTTGAGATTATTGAAAACAATAATTCGGAGAAATATTCCAAAGCATATAATAAATATATCTGTTTTACCTAATTATTTATTTGGGATATTTATCTTCCAATATCTTGGGTTTCTGAACTAAAAACAAACATTAATAATAGGTCTATAATATAAAAAATTGGAATAACAGTGATATTTTTATCTTATTTATGCTTTATTTTATTTATAAAATATCTTATTTTATGCTTGTTTTTTATTATATAGAATTTGCATTTGACGAAAAGTCCTTTTATTCTACAATATTTAAAAAAAAACATTCAGTAATATATTGTATATGCTGGGTACTAATACCTCACCTTAATAAGTAATTGAATCTACAATAAGGTTGCCATCAATGCAACTATGTAAAAATTCTATACCCATAACAAAGGAATAGGCACTCAATGAAGAAGGGTATTGTTAGTTATTGAATTAAATTAAAACAAAATTAAAAATACGTAGTATAATTCTAAAATTTTTGTTAATACTTTCAAAAATATTATAGTAAACCTAAAGTTATATTAAATCAAGAAGCGACTATATAAACATTTGTATTGAATTAAAATAAAAATCACTCATACGCTACGTTGTGCCACTCAACAGATGAGTGGAAAAATATAAGCAATCATACTAAAAACTTTTTTCTTTATTTTTATTAATTTCAATTTCTTTTTATAAAACAACATTAAGTGGATTAAATAAATTTAAAAAGGAATGTATTCTGTGCTCTCGCTTTATTTATTTTGGTCGTCATTAATTTTATATTTTTACTGCGAGAATATAATAATACATTTTTATATTTCAGTTGTTTTCGTATTTAATATTTACAATGCATAAACTAAGATGAAGTATTTATTCAATTAATATTTTTTAAAATTAAAATCATTTTATAGTTTACCACAGTAAGTTGAAAAAATAACTCAATTTCGAAAGATTTAAATAAGTTATAAAATTATACTGAATAAAATGCGTTATCTACATACATACATATATAGTACGTATATATATTTATATACAAATCATACACTATTCAAGGCTTGTAAGCTTTTTCATTTTTGTTATTAAATATTTATATAATCACGTATTTTTCTACGTCAATATTTACTGTATTTTATTATTTATTTGTGGGAATAAAAGAAAAATCCTGCCAATAACATTTATGTTTTGATTTTTTTGTTGTTTACTAATATAAAGAAATTTATTATTGAATAAGTTCTATTAATATATATTTAAATGCGTATTTTTTTTTAATATATACGTATTAATTGATTGCAGTTGTGAGACATTTTATATATTTTTATCATATTTTACAGCACTTATTATACACTACAAATTTATTTTTATTGTCTTTGGTTTAATTAAGAAATGTAAGTAATAAAGGTATAAGCCAAAATAAAAACAAATTAATAAATGAAATTAGTTTTATATATTTTTAACAAGAATGGAACTAATTTAGTTTTAAAATTTATTAATAAAATAAAATTAAAAGCTGCATTCTTCTTAAGTGAAATACATTAATATTTTTGAGAAGAAAGTTGCATTTTAGTTAATTGTTCTTCTCCATTGGAGAAATTATGATGTACTACGTTGATCAGAACAGATACTACTTTAATCTTAATCTCTTCACTTTAAATGTTATAAAGATATACTGCAAAGTTTGGGTAAATAGTGACTAAAACTCTGTGGTTTCAATCCACTTTAATTGTATTAAACTACTTCTGCTACTTAAAACTTGCATGCGCTTTAAAGTGTTATTTGATTAAGTGTTAAACAAAAACTATTGTTAAAAACAAAAACTATTTTTACTATTAAGTCATACCACTTATATTCTACGAGTACAAAGTATCAAAATATATAATGAAAATAAGGTTTAAGGGTGAAGTTGTGTACAAAATAAAAAATTTAAATTCTTCTAGAGAAAATAGGAAGAAATTTTTTACGAACTTCTTATTAAAAACATGGAAATAAACCTTTTAAAAATAGTAATATATGTTATGTTATTCAGATATAGAGAAAATAAATTTTAATAAAATAATTAGTAATATTTATGTACATCACTCATACGCAATGTTGTGCAGCAGATCATATCTGTTGCGTGCAGCAAGTTCTAAGAATTCATCATTTTGCGGTATTGGAAAAGTGTAAATATATTTTAAATTTATTCTTTTATATATTTTTTTAACATTTTTATCAAAATAAATCAATTTAATATTGTAGTGCATACGCGAATTCATTTATTTCTGCCTTCCCCTTTATCTGTGATAATAAATAATTTTTTTTACAATAAGAGTTTAACCGTCAGTATAAAAAACACATTATTTTTATTTTAATATTTGAATTAATCACTTAAGATTAATTTAGAAGTATTTACGTCATTTAACACTTATGGTCATCTGAGTTCTTAAATTAAATATTTCAAAATATGTGAATTTTTAAAATTCAGAATCAATCATTACAGTCAATCGTAATGGAATATATGTTATTCAAGAAGTGCTCAAAGGCATATGATAGTTTAAATAGCTTATTAGTGTCAATAAAAAAAAAATATAAAGAATCTTAGTTTAAATAGATCTAAACTCAGATTAATCACAAGTTCCTTAACTGTACACGCTGCTGCTAATTATCATCACTCAAAAATGGAACTAGTCTGTAGATACAGATACAGTTTCACTGAAATGCGGAGTGTTTATTTTACCTATGATATCTGAAAAGGCATTGTGATTGTCAGGAAATGATTACAATACTTTTTCTTTACTTATATTGCATCGAATTCAATCCGTCGTTTATATATACCGAGATATAATTTGGTTTTTCAATAGCTTTAATCCAAATTAGCTTAAAAGTCTCTCTCCAATGATAATATAGTGGGTGCTGAAGTAAACACAAACGACACGATTGATAGTTTATATTTGACTGACTTCATATACATTTCATTATCCAGGGTTGCTTAAATACTAGTACTAAAATACAAAGTGTGATTACAAGTTAATTATTCTATTTCTATTGATTATATTTATTACTACGTATAATAATATTAATAAGCTACTCAATTCAGATATTGTTTTTAAGCTCTTAAAGTACTTAAATTCTTATATATTAACATTGGCGTAAAATGTTTGGTTATGCATCAGTTATATATATAATTCTGTTATAGTTATAGTAATAATCGCTAACAACAACAACTGTTGCTTAGTTGTGCCAGATTCCAAATCTTATTTCTTTGCAATGTTATCAATATTCATTTGTTAAATATTTTTTTTGTTAATTTATTTGCATTAATATAAAATTACCAATTTATTTTCTATTCATTGCGAATCATAATGCATATAAAAATTACTTTTTGGTTGAATAATTAATTGATTATACGAATTATAAACGTCAAAAGATGTTAGAGATTTAAGATAAATCTAAATAATAGCAGACTGTTATATTTTCTACACCAGTCCGCCAATTTCTTGATTTTATTATATAGCTGAAAATGTTTTGTTGTGGTTTCGCCAATAATATTTAATAATTTGATACTAAAATTTTGTTTTTGATATACAAACATTTTTTTATCAGCATTTCCTTCAAATTGCGTTTTATCAAAACAGTTTGCAGTATTTTTTTTCATAAATAAAAATAATTAAGCAGTTCAAGTACAATGGAAAGATAATTAGATATCTCCACGCTGAACATTGAGTGCAATTAGTCTTAATATGCTTTTTGCGTATTACAACACTACGCAAGTGTGCTTGAAAGTACATATTTGAAATACTCGGTTTTGTTTTAAATACTTTTATTTTCATCCTTTGTATAATATAATTATTACTTAAGGCAAAAAATGTTTTTGCTTAAACCAAAAAAAGGAATTTTAATGGCATCTTTGAGTTACTTAACAATAAAACAAATTATAGTTCAACGTTTTTGCGGCTTATAAGGATTAAGTAAATTTAATTATTTATTATATGTTAGGATTTAAAGTAATCCACAAAAATTAAATCACATATAACCAAATAATTCGTCCGTCACTTCTATCACTACTATTCACCAGCTAGAGATTGCACAAACCCAGGCTCTGAAAAGACTTTTCAAAGTTCCATGGTACATTAAGACGAATGACATTTTCAGGGACATCAAGATTGATCCCATCAAAAAATATATAAAGGATAGAGCCCTGAAATTATTTGCGAAAACTGACAGACTTACCAACACCGTCTTATCAAATCCCAAAATGGTTATAGGCCCCTCGGGGAGGTATGCAGATCTGAGGTCAATTATTGCTTAGTCTGATGAAGTTATAAACAATAATCTAGTCAAGGTGTAAAGAGGGGTTTTGAAAATACCTCGAGTTAAAAAAGCGTATAAGTGCACTAGCTTAAAACAGCTTCAACGTAATAATATTTAAAATATGAAAAAGATCTTTTTCTGGTAAATTTTGAGGTGAACATAATATTATTAGTAGTTAAATTTTGAAAATTGGTTTTTACTGCTACTTTACATTGACTCTAGGTTCCTATTTTTCCTACTGACTTTTTTTTAAACATATGACAGGAGAATTCTATATTTAAAAAACTAGTAATAATTGTTTCTTATGCTAAAATTAAATATTTCTTATCTTAAGAGTTTTGACAAGAACATTAATTCAAACAACTACAATTACTTTCATTATTTCTGTCCATAAAAGTAATCAACTTTATATATATCCACTTGATATAAGTAGATTTTCTCTGAGCCGACCATTTTGATTGCTATATGTTAAATAGTAGTATCAGCATATTATGATTGATTAAAAGTATATATTTTGATTCACAATTATAGATTACATATATATGTCACATAATAAACGTTGAAACGAAAAGATTTAAGATATTTTAAATCATTTCAATGTAAATGTCAGCAGCTGAAATATCCGTACTAAGGTATGAAGTCTACAAGTTTTTGATGTCTGAGTCGGAAAAGTTACATTATTTTTGCTCTGATGAGTGTATGACTGATGTTTCAAAAATTTTGATACTTAATTTTTGCATATGACAGAGCATCACGCGTATGTGCACAATAAATTTGCATAACTTTGTCTAGTGAACTTTAAACAGTAAGGAAATTAAATTAAAATAAAAATTTAATATAAAATTGTATTATTTTTTGGTTGAATTATGGATAATAATCTTACTTTAATAAAAGAAAAATATGTCACTATAAGCTATAATGTATGGTATAAAAATTATAACTTAAGTTATGAAATGCTGTTGTGATGCACTACTTTATACAATTTTAGGAACACTCATAGCTTAGATACATTATATGATAAAAAAAACTAATTATAAAATTAGTAATTAAATTTCATTAAATAATTTGGAGTAAAAGGGTGTATAATGGAGTAAATTGACAATAAAAGTCATTATTGTCGTAGTAACATTATTGATAGGTATTCTGGTACAGTTCGGGTTGCTGTTATCAGTAGAATAACTGCCAGATATGTATTGCGACCTTAGCTAAACAGCCGCCTTCATAAACTGACATTTTTCGTGGCCATAGAACATTGCAAGTCCCTATACATATTCTAATATATGCTTTAAAGTCCTTGAGTTCAGTCCAATTAATATCTAGGACAATCTTTGACTGCTACATATTTCTAAATGAGATGTTGACATTATACAAATTGGTATTGAGTTCTTTCTGTGCTAATAAAAGTGCTAATAAAAGATGGGAAGACTCTACGATATGCGAGCATCTGTATGCAATTTGGCCACACACAAGTAGAAGAAAATCGAATTCTCTCATAGAGATGCCCCTTAGAAATATCAACATTGCAGTAGTTTTACTTACAGATCATTGTATTCTAGGTAAACAAGCTATATGACTAAATCCCCCATTCAACCATATCTGTCGCAGTTGGGGTGAGGATAATGAAAGTGCCTTTCTGCCTTGCTTCTGTCCGACATATGCACTGCGTCGCCTTATTACTTTAGGTGGTTTATATTTTGAGGATCTTGGCGAACTTCAGTACCTCCCTTTGAATAGCATCATAAGTTTTGTCAAAGGTTTTAGATGGTTTTAAACCTTAAACCCTAAAGTAAATCTTTCTAGGATCGCCGGTATAACCTAACCTAACCTATATATACAGACAGATATCTTAATCAGATTAATTGTTGTTCTCGTTGGTGTCCATTAAAGATAACTAAGGTACTATAGCGGACTTGTCTCGAATAGAATTTTAGTATTTATTCGTACGGAAAACTGTGGAGGAAGGTCTGGAGTGTAAAGTATAAAACTGTTTTTCTGAGATAAACTCAATGAGCATTTTTCAAAGATTTTTTAAAGCGTGTTTAAAAACTTTGTGGAATTTGAACCTGCACTCTCTCTGCTCCAATCACAACTTATAGTTGGACAATTTCAATAATTGCAGCAGTGAATTTGGTGGCGTGGCTCCTTAATGAATACCGTAAAATAAGAACTCAAACAAAGTAGAGACGAGACCTTATCTTTTGACAATAAAGTTTTTGTCTATGTAAGATGTTTATTTAATTGTATGCCACAGAACTTCGTTTAGTTTATCGTTATCAGACAGATGACCTTTGGCCAGATCTGAGTATATTAACACGTTGACTGTCAGGTCATCGAAATTTGTGCTAACGCTTATTTGCGGCTATAGAATTCTTTTTCTATCTGGAATAGTACAAAACTTTAATACATATTTTGTACTGCTCTGGCTTATACTACTGCACCAGAGTTTAGTGTTTAGTGGTTTTAAACTTAGTGGACCATAATTTATAAGAAAAATTTTGTTATTTAAATATTTAAAATTAGAACTTTTATGTAGTTCTTTTTTTGGAATGATGTAGGCCATCTATTTCATTCCAGTATACATTGACACTTTGTTTGATCCATATTTTGGTGTCCTTTTTTATGTTCGCTTTATTGAAGCCAAAGAAGGGAGTTGGACCAATGAATGGTTCTTCTACCCCTTTTTTGGCATAAAGGTCTGCCTCATCGCCCGGGTACTCAAACCTGAGAGACCTAGTTGTGGGTGGCCAGTTGGATTGAGTACATTCTATAAGAACTTTTGATGTGAATGTGTAGCTTTTTGAGCTTTTGGAACTGATTGGCTGTCTGAAAATATATTAATTTTAACTCTCTTAAGTCCTCTTTTGGATAAGTCTCTATAAAGTTCCGTATGGAAAATTGTGGAGTCTGTGCTTATTGTAATTAATTTGTGTGCTCTGGGTCGCACTATTCCTGCTCCAACACCTTGAAGCGTTTTGGATTCTGAAACAAGCTAATGAAATACTAAGCTTGTTTCAGAAACAAAATCAATATTAAAATTTACAGTACTTCCGTTCGTTATGTATATTTCTGATTGATGAAGAGGACTTTGCGATTCAAAGCCTGGGTTATATTCAAATGTTACAGACTAATTTTTCATGAATATTTGTGACAAGTATAAGAATATTAAACTTTTTTTAAGGCTGATAGTGTTAGCATCAAAGATTTTTGTTTGTATTTTAGCGAACATTTTTTTAATTTCTATTTTAAAGAAATTCAGTTTAAATTAAATTAATAATTTTCCATTAAAATCCTCAAACCAGTATATTAATTTTTAATTGATCTTATCTAGAATCTCTAAAATTTGTCTGTCGTTTATCTAAGTTGAGCTTTTAAATTTTCAATCAATTAAATTTCGAAAGATTTTCAATTTTCAAAACCCTTAAGAAGAAAATTCTGTAAATGCTTTGTTTGATTTTATCCAAAACAGGAAGTTGTTTGTAATCATTGCTGCCTCCACTCTGGCTGAGTTTTAATAGATTTTCATTAATTTCCACGGTTTCCTGGTTTTATGGTTTCATGGTTTTCCGCAGCTTAAATTCGCTTAAATTTTCTGAATATTCTGAATTTAATATTAAGTGTCTCATCGTCTGTTGGCTGTTACCGTTTCCTCCACTCATTCCACGGGTTGGTGTTTTCAGCCGCAAACCTTATAATTATACGCATTACTGGGAGCACACCTTCGCATGCTCAGACGTATTTGCAGCACCACATGCAACCACATATAAAGGACATATGCGATTATACGTAAGCTTCCACCTTAATTGATAAATAATAAATGAGCTTCATATTATATGTGCACATTTGGGTTCCAAATACCATTTGTGATATTTGAAAAAATACTTGTTAATATTTGTTAAGGCTCAAACCCGCGCGTGTGTTAACGTCTACGTAAATTTATTAATTTTTTTTTTGGAAGAGTTTTGTGGGTCCAGGCGCTTTTAAGTACAAATTTTAATTAAAACATGTCAGAGAATATGTGCGAACTTAAAAGTAAAAACATCGATTTTTTAGGCTTTGAATAGAATTCTTATTTATGCTTTTGAAAGAGAACTCAGTGCAAAAAGTAAAGAATTTTAAGATACAAACAATTTTTAATATTTATTTTTTAATATTTCATGTGTGTTGAAGAGTAAAATATGAGTTAAAGTAATTCAATTTGAAAAGAAATTTAAGTTTCAGCTTTCTTTTGAAAGTTATCAATTATTTGATATACCTATAAGTTGTTTTTTTAATGCATAAGAAACAACTTATAAATTATTAATTACTAAGTATCAACTGTTCCTAATATTTGCTTTTTAGATCATATGCTTTTAATAACTACAATATAATGCTTTGGTTGATACATTGTGACCGAAAAGTTTCCGGAAAATTTTAAATAAAACGCAAAATTCTTAATCTTCATCAATATTTATTTTATCTCCTTCAAAATATGCTCCATTAGAAGCGATACACAAATGCCAACGTTTCTTCCAATCATCAAAACATTTTTTATAGGCGCTTTCCGGTATGGCTTTGAGTTCCCTCTGCGAATTCTGTTTTACGTCTTCTATGGATTCAAAACGCGTTCCTCTGAGTGGTAATTTGAGGTTGGGAAACAGGAAAAAGTCACACGGTGCAAGATCAGGTGAATACGGTGGCTGTTCGATGGTATTTATTGAATGTTTGGCCTTAAAATCGTTGATAATGTTGAACAAATTGAGGTGAATCGGAACAAGCCGGGCGTTGACACGTCGCATACACAAATTGTCCACCAAAATCAAACGAGCCATCTCACGACCGATGCCTAGCTCTCGTGCTATCTCTCTAACACTCACATGAGGATTTTTGAACACGATTTCCTTTGCCTTTTCAATGTTTTCGTCGGTGGTAGAGGTCGAAGGTCGTCCAGAACGCGGCATGTCTTCGACGGTCGTACGACAGTCCTGAAAGGCTTTGTACCACTCATAAACTTGAGTTTTCGATAAAACTGATTCCCCATAAGCCTTTTGTAGCATTCGCAACGATTCTGCACACGAAATTTCGTTCGAAAAACAAAATTTGATGCAAACTCTTTGTTCAATATTTTTTTCCATTGTTTTTTTCGCAACGCACTACTGAGGTGAACTGGTTTCAACAGCTGCCGTAAACGAACTGTCTGACAGATCGCGCTCATTTTTGGCATAGTAATTAGTCCAGTAGTTGCTGCCAAACTACATAAACTTAAAATATCGAAAAATATACAGCGCGCGAATTTTAAATGAGAATTTCCGAAAGCTTTTCGGTCACAATGTAAGTTCTTAGGATGACATGCTGGCACTGCCACTAATGAAAAATCCATAAAAATTTAAAAATAGCCTCCGTATTCATCGATTACCTTAGAAGGAACTAGATCATTAATAGCGACAGGTACATGGTCCACCTGATGCAATTGAAGGAAAAAATCGCGAAATAATGGCCCCATTGAAAGAATAAACAAGTTCTTTTTCCCGAAGTCAATTCGCTGTTGTCAAAAATCGTTGACTACCATGACGAAATTGCACAAATTACGGTTTGAGTTACATATGCACCCATTGCATTTCCCAGATATGGGTTCCAGCGACTCCTATCTATCCGTAGACTTAAAAAAATGCTCCAGCGAAAGAGATTTTGCATCGATGAAAAATCATAGACGAAACTGCGGAATATTATTTATACCTTTGATTATTATTATATTATTATCTTTGCCTTTAGCCAAAAATTAGTCATTCTACAATAGAGATATCGAAATGTTAAAGAAGCGCTGACTTTTTACTATGAATGTATTATTGTCGAAAGAGCCTTCGTTAATGAATAAAATCAAATTTTGCCAAAGCGTTGTTGCTATATTGGTTATCCCACGAACTTATTAGCTGACGTATTATAATATTAAAACCTCAAATAATTAATAAATTAAATTTTAATACATCAGTATTTATATTAAAGTAAAAAAAATAAGTAAATAACTATATTATTTTCAATAATCTTGCATTTAAATTTATTATAAACTAAAGTCCCTTTGAACTTTTGGTATATACTATATCAATATCTATCGAACATATCAAATACGTATAGTAATTACTACAGAAATTTTATTGTTTCTCTAATGAAAGTAATTAAAATAACCTCTGTTTTGATAATCCACTTTCGGTATGGCATTTAAATTTATATTGTTTCTTTCCAACGCACATATCATCAATCAATAACGCTTCCCCATCTATTTGGATATCCTGCGGAGTACATATTAAGTGTATATAGCTTTATATGAATACATAACTCTATATTTGTGTTGTCCTTGTCAAATGTGTTTAAAGAAAACATGTATCGCATGTTTTTATGAGTGGCTTTTGTGGCCCTAACATTTTTTCCACCCATTGATGTGAGCCTATTGGCATTAATAATTCACACCGATTACTTAGCCAAAAAGCAGCTAAAAAAATACTTATAAATAGGTTAAAAATACAAAAAGGAAATCAATTTTTGGTTATAGATAATGTAAGGAAGCGGCCTACTAACCTTGACTGTTATGTAATTATATATAGTTAAAAAGTTCTTTCGATTATTTTCGGAGACCTTGACCAAGACACGAACTTCTAAAAGTGAATGTGAGTGAATAAAGCACTTAGCGGAACAAATGTAAAAATGATAGGAATTTCAAATAATTTTAATTATTAATATTATAATATATTACATATAAATAAATACCAGTATATATCTCATTATTTTCATATTTTTTTATTAATTTTTTTAATTTGTACTTCGTGGAAATTACAGCAGAACATTCTTTTACTTAACTTCAAGTTTTAATTTCAAATTAAATTATGTTATATTTAGAAGGCTTCGAATAAAAATAAAAAGACAACAACAAAAAATTTATTTAATTTATTGAAATTTAGCAGATCAAAATGATTTGGTGTAATAAGATGCGGTAGATTTGGCAATAAAAAAAATTACCATTATATATATTACTTTTATTCCTTGAAAATTGCAGTTGTATATATTTTTGTAATAACAACTAGTTTTTCTCTGATTTATCAAGAAGTATATAAATTTAAGCATACATATATATTTTACCGTAGAATTTAGTTCACAGAATAAAGTCTGTTAGTAGTTTTCGCCTGTTTAGAATGTGAAGTTTTTTACATAAGTTAAAAGTGTAAATAATTTTTACTATATAATCTCAGTGGCTATATAAATTATATTAAATTATTTCACTAGTCGCACGGGCGACTAGTGGAATAACATTAGTATGACTTTCTCAGTATTACGTTCCTAGATTAGGTTCTATATATAAGACAGAACAAATCATACAACAAATAATGGCTCTACCTACAGAATAATTAATGGGTATTTGGCAATACTCGAAACAGCTGTATGGCCAAAAATTCAATTAATTAAAATAATATAAAAAATACATTTTTGTTGTTGTATTTCACTACTGTTCGAAAAAAACCTCTTTATTGAATGATTTTTTTAATTATATTATATTGGAAAAAAATCTAGTTTGAAATTATTATAAAGAATATTTGGATATTTGCATTTGATATATGATGATTCTGTGGGTTCTGATACTGTTGATTAGTTATTATTTATAGATTTATAAATAAGCCAAAATAAGAACATAGTCCACATATTTTTTTCAGAAATGGGAAATTAATGAAACTACTTAAAGACCAGTGTTATGAATGAAGAACTCTTTGTAATATACTATTGATAATAAATCGTATTTGATATATTTATATTCCAGAGATTTTATAATTATTTAGAAATGATGATATACTATAGGAAGATTTTTCGAGTTAATTTTTTTAATTTTTTAATTTTTTTAATTTTTTTTTTGGGTCATATATAGATGTCATACATAGTTGTCTTGTAAAACGAATTCAAAAAAATAATAAAATAGTCCATTGTCCGGAAAAAAACAGGAGCTCTGCTTAAAGACAACAGGCAATTGTTGAGTGGAAAAATATGGATGTATAGTTTCGATCCCATTGAGACATAGGAGATGAAATTGAGAAGTTCAGAAATTATTGTGAAACTATTGTGAAAAATATAGAAAATGTTTTACTTATATTTGTAATAGAGTTCTTTTGCTCTAAATAAATATTAATCAGGAATTCAGAACATTAACTGCATTCAAAATTATTATTAAAATATTAGTTCGAGAATTGTTATTAATATATTTGAATTCAAATTGCATTAACATGTATTATTCTCTAGGTTTCTTAGATTTGATATATTGTCTTTGCTGTGCTTTGTTCAAGCACTTTATATATTATATATTTTAATCTTATATATAAAATTAACATTGTCACAATGTTAGTTACCGTACTCCTCCGAAACGGCTTTACCGATTTTTACAAAATTTTATATGCGTATTCAGTAGGTCTGAGAATCGCCTACTATCTATTTTTCATACCGCTAAAGTGATTAGGGAGTCCCTATCCAGCAAAAATATCCTTATTGCTTTAACAAAAATTTTTTATTTTTTTGACATAAATTTTGTTTATATTTTTGAAAAAGAAAAATTTGTTTCTTAATATTTTATGTAACTTCGCCAACAAGTACATCGAGCATTTACATCCACTTCGTTTCTTCGTCTTCGCCTTGCATGGTAGATGGAAAATGCACTAAAAATTTTTCTAAACATTTCACTAATGATACTATAACAAATACCGACGGATATCCAATATATCGTCGAAGAAATCGCGATAATGGGGGACAATGGCGGATGGTGCCGTATTCGCCTCTGCTAAGCAAGACATACAATGCTTATATTAATGTTGAGTTTTGCAGTTCTGTGAAGAGCATCAAATATATAAGTATGTCCATAAAGGCAGTGGTATGGCTGTGTTTAGAGTAAAAAATACTAATGTAAATGCTCCTCCAATAAACAAAAACGGTGAAATTACGCTCTACCAAATTGGTCGGTACATCAGCTCCA
>NC_051847.1:85549220-85574897 GCF_002237135.1 Teleopsis dalmanni | reverse complement strand
TTATATACATTTCTTATGCTACTCGGTGACTAGATCAACGTCAGGAGTAAGATAAGAAACAACAGCACATAATATAACTAAAAGAGAAACCTTTAAATTCTGATCAAAAAATTGGTTAAATTATAATAGTTTATATGCAGAATAAATACAATAACTCATAAACTTTGAACAGTCATCGTTTTTTATATGACGTACTATATGATATTCTTCTTACTTGTCGTACAGGTGCCTATAGGTGAATTGTTTAAGATTAACTTAAAAACAAAATTAAGATGAAATTATATACTAAAGTGTTACATTTTAACCAAATCAGAAATAATCGAAGTTTTTTAATAAGAAATTTAAAAAGCAATGAAACTTAAAACATTTTTGTGATATTATATTTATTTTGGTATATTATAAAAAGTGATGGATGGTTTCACTCTCACTTGTAAAAGCGCTCATAATACATAATAGAAAATAGTTTATTTTTCTTCTTAAAGAAAAATATGATAAACGATCTCTACGTTAAGCGTATAAGAATTTCACAAGCTGTTTTTCATAAGTATATCAAATTTTTTATATAAAACTATAGCGCACGAAATGTCATTCATCAAAAATAATATTTAATAATTTAATGTAAAATATGCACCACACTGTCTAATAGAATTTGAACGCTTTTATTCCCATATCCACAAGCTATGAAACTCGGTCATTTTACTTAAATAAAGATGATGCACTGTGGTCAATATGACGATTCAGATAATTGGTGATTTGACCGACAAACGCTTAGATGCACCGAGTGACAGCAATGCACATGGCATTAGTATTTGAACTCGATTCATCAAATGACATAAACAATATTTGACTTTCATTAAAATGTCATGGGACAATATTTCAATATATTACATTTATTTGCCAATGCGACTTTTTACTTAGCTCTGACAGCTGAAACTACAACAAATTTAATGAATTGCATTACGAATTTGTCATGATTTTCCCATTTCTGACTTAAGTCGCTCAGTGCATGAGAGTGCAACATATGCTGCTCTGGCAATTGTTTTTGCATCAAGTGAAGTACATGAAAAGCAAATATAATTTTATTAAAAATTGAATTAAAATGTAAAATATTTAAATTGCAATAAAATTTCTCTTTTGAGTTACTAGCTTTTTAAAATTTATTTACTGAAAGAAGTTTCAACTGCCTTAACATGTAAAATTTTAATAATAAAGTTGGTTTCTTGACTCTTTTAAACATTTGAGTGGTCTTTAAATGGATAAATAAATTTTTAAGATTTAATATACAGTAAAAAGAATACGAAAAAATTATAATAAACAACAACAGAGTATACACCATCTACTTTGAAATACTGATACCGCAAAAGAAATCACATTGAAAAACAGCATACATATAAAATCATATTATATTCACTCACACAACCATTTGTTTAATAAAAATCTTCAGGGAATTGCGAAAACCCAACCGTAGAAGGAAGATCATCCTCTACCACGAAAATGCAAACTTCCAAACATCAGCTTAAACAAAAGATTTTTTGACCACTCAAAACGTCGTATTGATGGGTTAATTGCCTTTTAGTACTTGGCTCCCAACAAATTCTTGTCTCCAATGATTTAGAAACAAATACGTAGCAAGCGTTTTTTTACGCCCATACAGATCCTTAAGACATTCAAAACATTGGTTTTGGAGATTCCAATTTCAGAGTAGAAGAACTGTTTCGATAATTGGTTCAATCGAATGCAAACCGAATACTTAGAAAAACAATAAAGTTTTTTCCACTAATTAACCACTGTATTTCTATGTTACAAGGCCTTACTTCATATAACCCAGAGTAAGTAACAGAAATAAAATATATATAAACTAGTGTCTACACCTCATATGGATAATTTTTAGAGCTTTAAAAGATGCCTATGATCTGAATCTGAAACCGGAAAACTTTAACCATTCCAATCTATAGTGGTGTTTACGGTCTCAAGTTGTATATCCGATAACTAAGTAACACATCAACAGTAGAAGGCGACGACAACAAAATGTATTGGTTCAGAATGCTACAGTTTTAAAATCTTACTATAAGTACAAGGTTACTGAGCATACTACTCGAGGTCCTAAATACCACTTAACATATGTTTAATTTTATACGATGCACATAGTAAGAGTCTTATAAGAAGATATTTGCTGAACTACATATTTAATCTAACAACTTTCAAAACATAAATATTTTTTATACAAAATTTGTATAATATCTAATAGTGCTATTATGCTTGAAATAAACGTATTTCATTTTTTCGGCATTTTGTGGTAAATGAACTAGATCTAAGTTAGTTTGGCTGTACAAAATAATGGCAATGAGTATATAGGAATGTATTCCTTTGTTTATTAACTATAGTTTATTTTCACTTTTGAAAAAACGTTTGGCTCTTAATCTCTCTGTACTTAATTCTATAATTTAGAAATTTACAATAAACGTGTGCATTACGAAACGTTTCCACAAATAAAAAGACTATCGAACAGTCAAATTTTAAACTTGAGACAAGTGTGAGAATTCAATCCTCAAATAAAAATGTTATAAGACTGAGCGACAATATTATTCTACCTTAAATCATCTAATCGATCCATTATTATGTTGACGCTATTTGAGTCTGTGCAATTGAACACTCTACTAACTGTGAGGTTTTTTCATAACCACTCTTTACGCCTTAACTAAATTATTATTTATCACTTCATCAGACTAAGCAATAACTGACTTCACATCTGTGTACCTGAGCTTGTCACCGTTCTGAGATTCGATAACGCGGTGTTAGTAAGCCTGTTAATTTTCGTAAATAGTTTCAGGGCTCTATCCTTTATACATTTTTTGATCGGATTAATCTTGAGGTTCCTAAGGATGTCATTCATCTTAATGTACCATAGCACCTTTAAAAGTCTTCTCAGAACCTGGTCTTGTGCACTTTCTAGCTGGTGAATAGTAGTGTTTGAGGCGTTGCTGAATGCTACACAATCATATAAAAGTGACGGTCAAATTATTTGGATATATATCAGCTTCCTGTTCTAGTTACCAGGTATGGTTATGCTTCCAATCAGTATCATCGAATACACAACAAACCAATAACATAGATAAAAAAATACCATATCTATTCTATACAACATATCAGTAAACAAGAGAAAAGAATAATGAAGGAAAAGCCTGATAGTTTCATCCACGACTCAGGGCTGCACACTTTCTTCACCTACAATTTTATATTTTAGTATTCGCTTTCTGATGTGATATAACATATGTTGTCACTTCTGTATATATGTTGCTATCCCACTTCTATGATAAGACTATGACAAAACTTCAACCTTCACTTTTGCATCTTTTATGCATAATTTTTATTTGATTTTCAAAGATCAAAAATAACAAAATGAATGCATATTATGTTTGTTGAGATGTCATTCGTTGAGATGATATTTTTTAATCAATATCTCTTAATTATCTAAACTTTTCTTGATTTCTGTAAATAAATATATCAGTATTTTGAATTTTCATTAAACCGACTAAAGTCAAGAAACTTGAACCAAAAGTTATTGTTAGCTTTGTGAATAATCTTAATAAGTTCGGATTAGCATAGGAGCCCCTCTCTAGGGATAGCACTAAAAATCTAATATGTTTCACCCTATCATTATCTCTTTTAAAAATAATACTTGTAAAATTTAATATATTAATTCTTTTGCATAAACACTGATACTTAAAGGTAGCTAAAATATATAATAAAAGTATTCTTTTTATTTGCTGAGCAGAATAAAAACAAATTAATAGAAATCCTGTTCTTAACAGTGTTAAAAAAATGTTAAGAACTTGAAACTTTTGTTTACCACGAATAATACATGACGTGTGAGGCACTTTTAAAATTTTTAATTAAATTTTTCATGATACAAATATCAAAATAATTATATATTATACAAAAACTCATTCTATCCATTCGTACAAACGAGCAGCAGATAAATAAATCTTTTCAATCGACACAAAAAGTTTCACAACAAATGTCACAAAAAGGATACTTTGAAAAAGTTTCCTTTAACCTGACATGAAACTTCCATAAGAATGCTTCCCAATGTACATTTCATTCCACTCAATTGCAACCTTTAAATTCACTCTAAAATTAAGTACGTATTTATATATCATCAAGATAAAATTTCATTTAAATTTTTAAGCAAATTTTCATTTAACCAAAAATAAGAGAATTGAAACTGACAACAATCACTTAAGTAAATAAATTGAAAACCTCGCAAAGGACGCAAATGTTCAAAAAATGTGTGCTAACACCGTTCAAGGATGTTGCGTGACTGGCATCCCATACGGGAGCATATCGTCGAACATTAAAGCAACGTCATACAAAACAAGACCAGCACTTCTTCACAACAAAATCACAATTTATCATAATTTAAAGGCAACAGCGAAAAAGTAGTAGAATTTGTTCCTGCCAACAATAAATATCAGTACGAAAATTTTTTATATCTCGTTTCGAAAAGGAAGAAGCCAACAAGGAGCTTAAAAATTGCTGCCACCTGCTAAAAAGAAAGATTCTTCCTCTCCGCTGTTACCTTCCGGTATGCAAAGTCAGTTGATACTTCAATAATGGCGCAGATTTGTTGTACTCATTCTCTCTGGTAACCAAGAACTTGAGGTAATTTTTTGTGTACAAGGAAACCCCATCATTTTCAAATTCAAAGGAATTTTTTTTTGTCAGGACTTCTATACAATTTATTATGGTTTTTGGCATCCTTTTTCATTGTTCGTGCACAGCAGAACTGAGTTATAGGTTATTATTATTTTCATTTTTATTGTACTTTGAATATGTGTTTATTACTATTGAAAATATTTCTTTTCATAATAGAATAAAAATAAAACCGCAATTAACGTTATCGTTTAACTGAAACTGCTAATAAATAATACTCGTAATATTGTATAATAAATATTCCTTCATTGTAAACTGAAGGCAGCATAGATGGGAAGAGTTTGAAATAGCTAATCGTAGTTATTGGTACCCATTGCTCGACTAAGAAAAAAGGACAGCAGTAAGTAAGTAAGTAAGAAATCGTAGTAAGTACTATATAAATAAAAAGCAAAGGATTTAGTGTACTTCATTCTTGCAACTTATTTCCTTAATCAATTATGAAGTAAATGACATACAAAACACGGTGTATGGGTTAGGCCAAAAAGTAGTGGAAACCTGCCTGAGAATTAATGTAATCCTAAAACATAAATAAAATAATAATAAAAATAAAAACCAAAATTATAAGCTGCAAATATGACAACTGAGTTGACCCGGCTTACCTATTTATATACAAATCCTTAAACTCGTTTAAAGTTTCACTTATTTTAGAAGAGTAGTGCTCAACAAAAGCGGAGCGGATCAGGATATAAGCGCGTATATAATCAAAGCTAAGTTCAAGTTTGTGACGTGCGATGGGAATGAAGATCTTATTATGTTTCACTAAGCTCTTCATATATAATTATAAACTTAAGTCAGTTAATATATAATTATGTCCGATTTATAAATTTATAATTATAAATTATGAAAATGTTTGCGAATTTGGTGACCTTAGTAAAAATCAAACCAATAATTATGGCAAAAATCGCGACAGAAACTAAATCTCGGTAGTAATAATGACTTCAAAACATATCAAGAGAGGTGGTACATTGAACACCAATGAAAGTTCAACAAGATGTGATGATGAACCGTACAAATTGAGTATGTTGAACTGTGATTGAAATAAAGTAAAAGTTAATTAAAGTTGAGAAAATATTTATAATCATTCAACTTGTTTTATCTTTCTTATATGTTAGTGCTTATTGTAGTAGATATATTAAAAATTGTTGTTTTTTGTACTCCTTCAATGTTGATTTATTTTACTTTTCTTAATTTATTTGAACATTTATTCGACTAATATTTACTTCTTTATTGTAACAAATTATATTACATGAGATTAACATTTTAAGTAAGAAATTGTGTAAATCTTATAATTTTTATATGATTATTGTACAGTACAGTGTAGTATGGTAAAATATCTACTAAAACTTATTTGTCAGAACCTAATTTGTCTCCAAAGTGCCTTTTTATATTCGAAAATCCATCTCTTTGATATAAAAAGGTAATTTGTATAATACCACAATATAAAAAAGATTAACTACAAAAGAGTATATTAGATCTTTACCTAAAATAATAGGCATTAGAAAAAATAAATCATATTACCTATTTACATAAGAAACCTGCAGCCTACCAACTATTTATTTGATGATTAATATTTTTGTACCTAAATTTAATAGAATTCTCACTTAATATCATGCGTTGCAAAAAAAAAAAAGGATCGTACTGGTCATCTATTTGTTATGCTTAAACAAGACTATCTTACTGAAGTCATCTGGACATTTTCGTTCTAGCAGAAACTGGCACATTGCGAGTCGACTGAAAGGCGCTGATTCAATAATTTTCCTATTTCCGTTTGTATAAAATTTAATTTAAATTTGAGTATTCAAATTCGAAGTAACTCAAACGGAAAAACTAATGGGATGGATAAATTTTATTTTTCATTTGTAAAGGAATCAACAACTCTATTTTAAGAAAGTAATAATAACCGAACATTATAAAAACAGTTTTAAAGTTTTTAATGAAACATTTGTAATTAGTTTGTTTCAGCACAAATACATATATATATCAAAATCAAAAACTATCTTCTCTATAACATAACACAACATATAATCTCGATGCCCAGCTCACCAATCTGGGATAATTCGGTGAGATTATCATACAGCAAAGCCAAAACAGAACGTATAAGTGGCTTTCTCACCGAGTTATAAATCCATTACTTCAACTCTAAATCTTTTATATCCATATTTTCAGTTCAAACCTCTGTCTTTAATTTCATATCAAAAAAAATTGGTAACCATGGTAATAATTGAATTGACGGTTTTAATCACACCTTTGACATGCAGTCCTATCACTTCTCCAGAACAAAAGTGACCTAATACAAAGCCTTTTTGCTGATTCAATAGTGTTTCGATAGTTACTTATGAACTACCACCACTTCTCTTACACAGATGGGATAATTTTGCTTACATCCCCACACATTCATCACAACACTGTTCTTCAAGGATCCAATCAATATATGTTCTATTATACGTATTGTTAACCAACTTCAATTCTTGTGTTAGCTGAATTTTATAAGGATAACGAAACAAGTTCAAGTGCAAGTTACACTATAAGATGCAGTAGGTAGGTAGGTTGATGTGGCAGACTTATTTCCAAATAGCGCACTTGAGCTTAAATAATGCCCCATTGTGGTATCACAGGAATAGCATTGGTACGTTCATAAATTGAAAATAAAATATAATCAACTCTGAAAAAGGTAACGACTGCCCTGGGTAGGTCGGTGAGAAAAAGGGCCCCGAAAATGTTTGATTTTCTTCTAGCTAAAGAAGAGCATTGACACATGAAATGGAACACGGTCTCCTTCTTATCTTCAGAGCCACAGCCTCGACAAAACTCATTGTAGGATAGACCCAGTCTAATAGCATGCCTTCCTAATTCGCAGTGGTCTTGTTTTGTTTGACATTATTTACGGAAATAATACTGCTAATCTAAGAACATGAAACGGATAATCCTTTATAAATGAAATAAGTTGAAATAGAACATTTGAAGATTAATATGCTTTTTAACTATATCTATAAGTTAATCTACGATCAACTTCTGTTATTTTTTGCATTTCTATATATATTATCTGCTTGTACAAATATCTTCAAAAATATTAAAGTATCTAATTAAAGAGCAAACCCTCATTCTTTTCATTTAGAAGCAAAACTCACAGTGAGAAGTTCGTATTATTATCGTTACATTTTACATTCAATAAAAAAATAAAAACGAATTTAAACTTTCTTAATATAATTCTAAAGTTTGAACTTTTGATTCGAAAATTTTAAGAATAAAAAAATTTTCTTCAGTTAAAAAAACATTCCAGGCACGTTCTGCGACAATTTTTCTAACCTTTTATACAATACGCATATAATATCAATACTTAATAAAAATTATAAAAAAAAATAGCTTTTTAACGAAAAGTGAAAAGTATTTAACTAAAAAGTTAGAATTGAAATAAATAATGGTAAGAAAAAAAAAATATATTTATTTTTAAAAAATATTAATAATACTTCAGAAATTGAAATGCTTGCGGTAAAGTATTATTTAATGCCACAATATCAATCTTATCCAAAAATATCTTAAAGTTTTGAATTCTTAAGCCACCACCTTAACACCGTTTCCAAAAAAAAATTCTTTTAAGATTTATCTTACAGTTAGTCTCACAACAAAAACCAACACTGCTATAAGATAAAAGGATAAAATGTTATAATAGACTTTACCGAAAAATAGCCACAACTCAAATAAATGTAGTGGATATTTTATTATAGCAAAACTTTACCAAAGAGTAGCCAAATTTAAAACATGATTTTACAAAACATCACTAACATCTAAAGGCAATAAACCCGTTTATTAGCTTACTGAAGCTGGAACCAGGTTTTAAAAGAGAAAAACCCTTAAAGCATTATTTCTCCGTCATGACTGCGAAACCGCTTTGGACTTCATTGAACTAATATAATTTTATGTATGCAACATAACTTGTAGACATATTCACAACGTTTAGTGAGTCTATGCAGTATATTTTTTTAAGGCGGGTTTCACCTTAATGGGTTATCGAAAAACTGAGTCCTAGACACTTTGTTACTCTTTTCAGTTCAATTTCTTTTTCATCAATAATTATTAATTTGGTACTGATTTTTTTTTCAATCATAGTTTCTTGTAAGTATCCAAGCATCAGAACTTTGGATCGTAATGATATTTGTTACTTTTACAATTATTAACGATTAATATCCACAAAGTCTTCGGAGCGGTCTTCAATCCAAACCGATCTTCGGGACAATATTGTTATTGCCGTTACAGACATATACTAACAGCACTCCATTTATTGATGGTTGGAAAGCAACTTTCCATAGTTGCTTAAAAAATGTATGTAGAATATAATAAATCATTCCCACGATAACAACTGTAATATTAGAGAGATTCATTATATCGGATGAGAAGAAGTCATTCAGTAACGAATATAGCGAAGAGCCTTATGGAATTACAAAATCTATATGCTGTGAAATTAATAGGTGATCATCAATACTTAATTGATATTTTCTGTTTCTTAGAAATAAAAGAAATCGCACATTTTAATTCAATTGAACGCTTATGCTATTAACTCCATACATACTGATTTTATCTATATATTTAAGGATAGATTAGAATTATGTTCTAATTTAATACTTATCTCCCTTAAGTTGCTTAAATAATTCTCAGTTGGTTGGCAATAATCAGAGACGTGCCTTAAAAGTGGAGTTTACTGAGTTTTTAAAAGAGTTTTTACTAAGAACTTGAACCTAAACATTGCCGTCAAAATTGAGAAAAGGCGTTGATATTGTGACACTTTAAGATACTAAGTTTATATTACTTTATCCTAACAAATTTCTAAATAATAGAATTGCAATCTTTTGACTCTCGCTGTCACCTGTCAACCATAATTCTTACATGTGCCGTAGAGAAATATATGCTGTATAATACCTATTTTCATTTAATAATTGAATTTAGAGTAGTCACGAGGCTGATTATTTTAACAATTCAATAGGGATAACACCACTTTTTCTATGTCATCACAATGCTATGTTTTCTATAGCACTGATTTAAAAACTATTATAATGGCTTTATTCTGTTAAATAATTCTTGGAAATTTACTGAATTGATCCATAAGTACCGATTAAGTACCGATTAGTGGTTATTTCATGGAATAAGTAAAAACTGTACAACATCATTTTTAATTAGTCATAAATTTAAAACTATTGCACTCAGGACTCCTGAGTCAGGACTTCTTGTACGGAATTCGAGATATAGGAACCTTAACACAGATATGTTTTTATTTTTTGTTGATTTTTGAAGAAGCATTTGATTTATGTGGAATATAAAAAATTCATTAGGATCGAAAGCATTCGAAAAATTCGAATAATTGCAAATTTATACCTGCAACTGCACGCAAATGTTCATGTAGATAACTATTTCACAGAGGAAGTAGAACTAAAATGTAGGGTTCTTCATGGATGAATTTTGTCACCATTACTATTTAATTTTTATTCGGAAGCCATATTTAATGATGTGCTATTTGTTGTGGTAGAATGCGTTATGGTTAATGGCATACTTACTAACATATTGCAATAGATTGTAGTATCTCAATGCTAACTACCAACTACCGACATCGTTTAAAAGACTAAAAACATTTTTAAAATTTAAATTTAAATTTTAAAAATTTAAAATTTAATGAACATAACTTAAAATAAAATTGCAATAAAACACAATATATGATAATATGCAAAAGACATTTAAAAACAACAAAATGGACATCAAATGGTTCAGTTATAAAAACGGTAAATAAATGAAATAATAGGATTATAGCATTGAAAAGAAGCACCTGTACGAATCGAGAAAGCAAGAGACGCTTTTTTAAATATTAAAAAAATTGTTGTTTTCCCGAGAGCCATTTGCATTATTGAGAATGCTAAAATGATAAAATTTTTCGTATATTGCTTTATGTTGTAGAAAAATATACACTTACTGTTGCGTAGATGAACAAACTTGAAACTTCCATAATATTGTGCTCTTAGCATATGCTAAAAATCAGTTGGATGGAGCATATCAAAAATTCTGCTGTCGAATTTGTGATACTCATATTCCCATATGCATATTCCATATTCATATTCTATTTTCCCAAAAACATATTGGAGGTACTTAAACAACGAAAACTGAAATACTTTTATTATATCTAAAGGCAACCAAAAAATACAGTCTAATCTAATTGATGATTGAAACCGAAAATGAAATGCGCGGACGTGGTATATAAAAGATAGCATGGCTAAAAAAACCCCGATAATAGTTCAATAAACGCTTCTCCATGAATCTGTCAACAAAATTAAAACTTATAACATATTAGCCAAAGTTCGAGGCGTATAAGGCACTTAAAAGAAGATAAATTGAACTATCTTCTATCTGATAACTTAAAGACATTAGATTGAAATATATACAATAGTTTTTGTAAATAACTAATTTAATTTAAATTTAGTATATATTTTGTCAAATAATTTTGTGACAGTTTACAATTTTTTGATCAATAATATTTAAGTCATTAGGTTTACAATATAGTTAGTTCTCCCTATAGAGAGGCACACTTGTTTTTAAATAAAGATTTCATTATAACATCTATAGCACCGTTTTCTCTTTTAGCCTCGTAAAAATTTTTGAGGGCAACATTAAATTCGAAGCTAGAGTGTTGAGATAAATTTTGATTCGTTCATGGTATTTTTTGATCACCTTTTATACTTCATCTTTTACCGGAGTTTTCATAAGATTCCGATGGATTAGATGTTAGTTACATACTATAAAAAGTTTACAATTTCTTGTAGGGTTTTAAACTGAAATCTTTGAAGAATTTCGAAATTAGGTGTTGAGACTGTTCCCCATAATTGAATGCCATAGTTCCATACTTGTTTTAGCACACTTTTGTATAAAAAAAATTTATTTTTTAAGGATACCGAACATTTTTTATTCAGTAGCCAAAGCATTTTTCGGTATTGAAACCCATGGGTTTTTCTTTTGTTAAAAATAAATGTTTTCCATATGTTTTTCATATGCAGGCTCAAATATATTGCGCCGTGTGACTGAGACATGAATCGAAAGATGTGTTGAAAATGGTTACCGCTTATGTTCATAATGGACTGAAAACAATATTATGTTTCGAACTGTCTGAATGCAATTAAAAAGTTTAAATACGGTGTGTAACAATAAATGAAATATAGATCTATCAATATCTCCTATCTATCAATATATCTGCAATTAAAAAATTTAAATACAGTGTGTGACAATAAATGAAATATAGATCTATCAATATCTTCCAGAATGAAATTAGTAGTTAGCTGAGTGAACTAAAATTTGATCCAAAATGCATATATCATATGTTGAAGTTGTATATAATTTTAATTAAATGTATTGAGAAATTAAAAATAATCAATATCGATTTTTATATAAATTTACTGATTGTGTTGGAAGACAAATTATATAAAAACACCCCAAATAAAGAAGAAAAATATAGTGGACTATGTTATTCCAAATTAACCCATCATATTATAAGTCTATTTTGCTATATTACATAGCAGTAAAAACGTTATGTTTTAAATTGTTTCCCCTTAGAGTATAGTATATATTCTCTATGATTGACTCCCAACTTCTGCTACCTGTTTGTTGACGGGAAGAATACTCCCGGGAAAGTAGATTGATTCAAATGCAGACAGAAGTGATGCAAATGCAAAACTTTATTTTATATTGAATTCAAAGATAAATTGTGCGACAAAAAATATATCCAAATTTTAAGAAAGTGTGGAAATAAATGTATCACACTTGAAATTGACTTCATTGCTGAGTAAAGCTGTCGCTTTCCTAAAAATTGTTTTTTTTAACCAACCATCCTACAAATAATTTGAGTGATATGTTAAATATAAGCAATACATTATAAATTCTACAAATATTTTATTTACTCAAATTTTTATCACTAATTCCACTCAACTTAAAAAGGGATACTCTTTAAATTGTCAAAAATTATTTCAAATTTTTCACGCAGCTCGTCTATCCATGTCCATAATTAATATTACCCATCCTGCGAAATGTAGAGTATAGAACTGTTGGTCGTTAGTATAATGGCAATATTGTGAATAATGGAAGCAAGCAATAAGCAAATTCTATCACACTGTGTTGAAGGACACATTTACATTGAGTTTAAAAGGATGCAATAAAAATAGTGAGTAAGCCAAATTTTAACAGCCCGTAAGGCAGCAAATGTACTCGAAGTTATTATGATGTTTCTATCCACACAATATGACAAACGTTCACACAGCATCCTTCGTACCAAAATATGTTCGCAGAGCTACGAACTGTTGACTGCGTAGCCTGTATGTCCTTGATTTATTTGTGATGAACAAAATAGCTTTTGTTTAGTGTAGTTTTATAAAAATATATTGTATTCACGTACACTTCGAATGGTTGTGATGCAAATATTTCTTTGCAATTACTAATATATATATTTCCAAAACAAATGTTGATATTCCGTAAGCACCTTCTGTATTGAAATTCCAGAACAGCACGTAATACTCAAAAGATTCTAGTTTGTCAATTTAATGAAAATTTAACATTAATCCTTATAAATCAACATGTATAAAACAATTTTTGATTTTATGAGTTGCTACCTCTTCTATTGAATTAGATAACTTTATTTATACAATATAAATAGTCAAATTAAATTTGATATTTTATTTAACAAACTACGTGCATAAGTAAGTAATTTCATATGTTTACTATATTTTTTATTAAGTGATAATATACATATTAGGTATATAGGCCCTAATATAAGTACATTAAACCCTAGGTATATTATTATAAAATTCCGCAATAATGATTTAGTTACCCCAATATAAAGAGAATTGCTAAATGAATTGGTATGTTTATTTCTGACTCAAGACCTTCTAACATCAATTGAAGTAACTGATTTCCTTTTAATATTTTAAGACTTTTTCGATATTAGTTTGTAAGGATGGAAATTTTGCACAAATTTCCAACCTACATACTATGACTTGAATGTTGGATATTTCTATAAATGAATTTATTAAATATAATTATCATTTAGAAAATTGGAAAACAACTATAAATACCTTTGCACTACCACTTTACACACGTCATTTTGAGTAATTTAAACAAAAAGGAAACGTAGTTTATATAAATAATTTTATTAAATTAATTATTAAAACTCCGATATTACTTATTAATTAATTTTACTTATTTTAACAAATTATATTCAATCCAATTTAAAAAAACGCGCACATGTAAAAAGTAAAATTTAAACAAACATTTGCAAACGTCAAAAACGTCAGAATGCAATTCGCTGCAAAAAGATGCACAAGGAAGCTTTTGTGCAAAAGTGTTAAAGTGCATTAAGTTCAACTAAGATCAACTGAAAGCTTTGTTACTTTACACAAAAAGTGCAAGAGGATGCGTATAAAAGACGGCGCAATTTTCTAAGAATTTAGTGTGTCTAGTATGATCACTCGGTGGCATTGTATGTCAACATATAAAAATAAATAAATATAAAAAAAATTGTCTGACACAGTGGCGGTTTTAAGCCTAGTGTATAATCTATTTAAAATATATATATAATTGTTTAGTGCATGGGCGGTTTTAAGTCCAGGCGCGGAGACACTTTATATATATATTCAATATAACAAGACATATCTATATTCACTAACCCCGTTTCGTCCAGTAGGTACTCATCGAGCAGGATAATCACCGAAATCATACTAAGGTACAACCACGAAACCGGATCAGCCACCACTGAGAACTCTACAGGGACAGCTTACAAATACAGCTGGTCACAAGGAAACATCTCAAGACATATCTGATTAAATTTAACCAACCTCTTTGAAATACGACTAAGGAAATACATTCAAAAGTTACATGCGTTTAAAATCTCAAGTTATTGAAATACGATTGAAGGAATAATAATCTACATAAAGCTATCTTATATAACTCGTTGAAAATTGTACAAATCGTTAATCTCAAGGTTTTATCTAGCTATGTTTAATTGAAGAAATAATAATCTATATAAAGCTATCTTATATAAATGGTTGAAAATTGTACAAATAGTTAATCTCCAGGTTTATCTTGTTACGTTTAATTGAATTCTTTTCTTTATTACATATTATTTTAATGAATTATTAATATTTTAAATAAATCAGTATTTAAAAAATTAAACGCATTACTTTTATTTTGAGAAGTCCTGTCTCCGCGAATATAAATTTATTGTAGCGACCCCCTGGAAAAGACTGAGGATACCCCAGCATAAATTATAACGAAACGGGAAAATCCATGTCGTTACAAGTTTCTATTAGTTATTCAAAATTCTCGAGACTCTCCTTACAGTTATTTGACTATTCTTACATAAGAGGAGTTGCTATGATGTATGTATTTCTGATTCAAGACATTCCAACATCAGTTGAACTAATAAATGTTCTTCCAGAAATTTAAAGTTTTCTTAAATCATTTTATATTAGTTCACCAGAATCCTCGAAATAAGGGTTTGTTAAGAATTGAAGCTATGCTCATTGTCTAAGTTGGTTACTTATATAATAAATGAGAGCTTGATAATTTTATCGTTAACTCTAGCTAAAAGCTGAAAACATCGTCAGTTAGAATACCAAGGCTCTCAGCATGTCTGCTGATTTTAGTTCCATTTTAAAACTGAAATTTTATTTTAAGACTGAAGTTTTAATTCAACATTCCAACACAAAATTAGTTATTAACTCAATTATTTTTTATTGAACAATTTATATGGAAAATCCAATAAATAACACTGAAAATAGTTACATTTTATGCACATTTATATAACCCCAGTGATATTTCTACACGTTTTTTATACACCATATTATTGTGATAAAATCAACCTCTTACAACTATATTTTAAAAAGAATAAGCAAATTCTACGCGTAGTCGTAAAGCTATATAAATATGCCATAAAATTGTGAAAAATAAATAACTAATAAAAATTATATGCGTACCAGAAATCAGAGTTGACGTAAAATAAAATATTATTATTGTTAGTTTCATAATAATTTATCTAAGCGTGTAATTCTAGCTGAGCTCATAAGTAATCGTTTGCTCATAGGTAACCAAATGATCTACCTATTTTGTACCCTTTTTTCAGGAAAAATCGATATAACGCAGATTTACAAGTACTGATTGTCATGTGAACACCATAAAAAAACTGATGGAGCAGTTCATAAGTGCAGGATTATGCGCCAGCTTAACTGTTGCACGGTTGTGGTGATAGTCACTATGTACTGGTATTTATCAGACGATTACTGGAATAAGCCTATGGGATTTATTAAAAAATGCGACACATGAATGGACTGGTTTTGCTTTGATATTTGAAGAGATTATTGCTATTGGAGATTTAATTATTGCTTAGTTATTAAAGTTGTATATTATTTTCTGGCACATGTCTTCTGAATATCTGAGCAATTACTTTCACGTTCTTACTTCAATTTTAATTATATTTGTGAAAAGATTTGACTGTTTTTGGTTCAATATGTGGAAACGGCTCAAGTTTTGAGTATTACTTAGTTATTAGTATATTATAGTTACATTACTGTATATCAGTTTTTAAGGTATGACTTCTGAATAATTTGTCAGCAACGACCGTTAATATCGCTAATACGAGCAGTCTCATTCAACATATATTTACCTAAACTACTATTCTGTATGATATTTTAAGTATATTAATTCCAGATTAAGTACCAAACCAAACCTTACCTCATTTGGAGGTAAGGTCTGTATAAATATTATATTTATCGTTACGTTAGAGATGGTAATTTTACTACTTCTCACGTTTTAGTGTTGATGATTTAAGTAGTATTATTAGATTGGTTTGACCTAAGATTAGTATCACAAAAAAAAATTAATATAAGACTTCATATAAAAGAAAAATTTTTCAAAAGTGTTCATATTTTGTGGAATATTTTTTTATATATAGTTTTTTGATTGTGGTGTATTGAGCTAATTAGTCAATTTAATATTATTGTTACAAATAAAAATTAACAAAAATAACCTAATATATTTCACACAAATTTTTATTTCAATCCAAATATTTCGAGTTTATTCCAAACTAGCAATTAAATATGTATATAGAGTTTAATGTCGTGCGAATGAATGTTCATACTAGGCCTTACGTAAATACACATTTTTTGTAGAAGATATCAACGTTAGTGTATTCTGAGTATTGTTAAATTTTCAATATAGTCTATTCTGGATACTGCATATCCAATTTTACGCTTACTGCTATGATCAAGAAAAATATATACTGCACTTTTAACAGAATCAACCTGTTAAATGTTATACATTGTGACCGAAAGGTTTCCGGAAATTTTAAATAAAACGCAAAATTCTTAATCTTCATCAATATTTATTTTATCTCCTTCAAAATATGCTCATTAGAAGCAACACAAATGCCAACGTTCTTCCAATAATCAAAACATTTTTTATAGGCGCTTTCCGGTATGGCTTTGAGTTCCCTCTGCGAATTCTGTTTTACGTCTTCTATGGATTCAAAACGCGTTCCTCTGAGTGGTAATTTGAGGTTGGGAAACAGGAAAAAGTCACACGGTGCAAGATCAGGTGAATACGGTGGCTGTTCGATGGTATTTATTGAATGTTTGGCCTTAAAATCGTTGATAATGTTGAACAAATTGAGGTGAATCGGAACAAGCCGGGCGTTGACACGTCGCATACACAAATTGTCCACCAAAATCAAACGAGCCATCTCACGACCGATGCCTAGCTCTCGTGCTATCTCTCTAACACTCACATGAGGATTTTTGAACACGATTTCCTTTGCCTTTTCAATGTTTTCGTCGGTGGTAGAGGTCGAAGGTCGTCCAGAACGCGGCATGTCTTCGACGGTCGTACGACAGTCCTGAAAGGCTTTGTACCACTCATAAACTTGAGTTTTCGATAAAACTGATTCCCCATAAGCCTTTTGTAGCATTCGCAACGATTCTGCACACGAAATTTCGTTCGAAAAACAAAATTTGATGCAAACTCTTTGTTCAATATTTTTTTCCATTGTTTTTTTCGCAACGCACTACTGAGGTGAACTGGTTTCAACAGCTGCCGTAAACGAACTGTCCGACAGATCGCGCTCATTTTTGGCATATAATTAAGGACAGTGCTCCAAACTACATAAACTTAAAATATCGAAAAATATACAGCGCGCGAATTTTAAATGAGAATTTCCGAAAGCTTTTCGGTCACAATGTATATTATACTGTTATATATACTGAAAATATAGCTTGTCTCTCAACAAATTGTCTTTGGAAAGTTTAAAAAATATTTAATACGGACAATTTTTAAAATATACTTATTTGCCCACTTATTTAAAATTATAACGGGTTGTTACAGTTGCTAAGTTTCGGGCTGACAAAACACTCCTCAACAGGAGCTTCAGTTGCGCGTTTTTTCAGTTTTGTACATTAACTGCGTTTAGTACTCTCTCAACTTGATCACTCAACTAGTGACTACTTCTATGTCTTCTTTTTCCAAGTACTTTTTCAAATACCTTTTTCGCTAGAATTTTCTTATCTATTCTGACGATATGACTAAGTCAGCAAAATCCCTGGTTGTTAATTCGCTGAATCACATCTATGTCACGATACATCTTATACAGTTCATGGTTCATTCGGATGCGGTAGTCATCGCCAACTCGCAGAAGCTAAATATCTAACAAAAAAAACTTTTCTTCCGAAAACTCCCAGTGCAGATTTCATCAATCTGTGAAATTTAATCTGAAATTTAATCCGTAAATTCAATCTGACAAGAGAAAGCTCTACATCTCATTGCCTACTGAGCCCATAGTAGTCCCCCTGCGGGTAAGGAGTTAGAGTAGTACGTTACAGCCGACACGAGGTGTTAATCTGGTACTAAGACTATGCTGACCAGTTGAGGTTGGACTCATAGTGACTATGGTTAATACCCAAACTTATGCGGAAAGAATGATCGGTATTTGTTTATCATTCATTCGGCGTGGAGTTGCGTGTTCACCACCGGATGCTGAGATCCAAAGATCAGCAGAGATATTAGTAGGGCTCACTCCTTACCAAGGAGGAAGTGATGTCCAGAACACATAACATTATTGAAACCGATGGAAATTCATAAGAATTTGCAATGGTGTTTCTCTGTACATTATCTTGATACATATCTTTGTAGAGCACCGTGCTCTAAAGCCTTCATGGCAGATACTCACGCTAAATAACGCTGTTACTGAACCTTTAGTATCACATAGTAGCAGAGGTGATTTTTTGTCTGATTTTCAGGCTGACAGCATTGTTACGGCGGTGTTGTTTTTAATACAAACGGAAAAAAATTAGTTTAACATATATTAAATTAAATTACTAGAAGATTTCAGAGATCACTGATGATGTACAAGAATTTACTTGTATAAAAATTAAAAAATTGTTTTAATAGAACAAAAATAGTTTTTAATTAAAATTTTAAATAAACATTTAATATTAACTTTATAACTCATCGAAATATGTAATGTTAGTACAACATCTATACCCATTTATCTAAAATAAGTTATCGTTTAAAGAAAAAATTAAGCGTTAAAAGTATTAAAAGTTTTAACATACTTTCCAAATCCCATAAATATTTACAAATGCCGGGATAAATTCAATAACAAAGAACAAAGTTGTAGACACATTTGGATTAAGATCATCAGTTGGAATAATGCGAACGAAGTGCCAGAACAGAATTGAAACATGAAGGCTCATAGAAATTCATGAATTCATTCCTTTCACCAAAGGAAACGAAGGCATTTTGTATTTTTCTACATTAAAGGATATTAAGAAACAAAACATTTCCACATTTCCGCACTTACACTCTCCTACACATTTCAACATACACATTAATAAATCAGCTTATATTTTATGCTAATCTGTATAAGAACTGCAAAGCGAAAGTACAAAAAGGAAAAGAGCTGGAGGAAGATAAAGGATAAAGAATAAAATATGTGTTAACGACTTTATCTGGTATTAAGTGTCTTTTATAAAGCATGGAAAAAATGGCATATATTATGACATATCGTAAGAGATACGATAGAAGCCAAAAGGAGTTAATATCAGGATAGCTGTAATAGTGAACTAATCTCAAGCTTATAAAGGACATTTTTTCTAAAGGTTTCTTTTTTTGAAGTAGCATTAGTATTCGAATCAAAAGTCAACACATCAATCATGGCTAGCACACAAAAAAAAGGCAACATACTTAGCACTTAAGGTCATGAACTGCTCTACGGGTTTTAATGTAGACGTTTTTATTGACATTTTATGCAGTAACATTTGTTCAACAGAAATTCTGATGGAGTAAATGAAGTTTATTTAAGCAGATAGCATGAATAAAATAATAAATGTTTAAACCAATTAAATCTGATGCAGAATTTACATAAAAGAATTTGAGTAAAGTGAAGTGGGTAGAAGAAAATAATGATTACCCTTATCAGAGTGACAGGTTTTCCCTTTCCATAACAACCACAGATTTCCATATACCATTTCAATAATCAGGCAAGTAAGAATAAAATCAATAAATTCTGACTTCTCTGAATTTCGTTTTATATAGTACGTTTTATAGTACGTTTTATATTTTTATTTAATTTTTCGTATATAACTTTTTTTTTTTTGCTGTGAAAAACTATACATACACCGTACTTATTTCGAAAAGAAGCTTAAATTGAATCGTCGTCCTGTGAAATTTTACAATATTTCAATTTTCGCAAACTACGTTCGTGAAATCCTTTCCAGCCATAACTCACGTTCACAGCTTACTTTTGTGCAATTCATTGTTTAAATTGTCTGTAAAATTTAATAAAATTTTATTGAGACTTCACACCTTTCCAAAACCAACCAAAACAACAAATTATGTGAATAAACACGCAAACTTTTCTCATTTGGAAAAGCAAACAATGCTTTTTGTTCCTTCATGAAAACCAATCGAACAAAAAAATATGTTTAAAAATGCATTAAAATGTTATTCAATTTTTTATCTTAAATATATAAAACAATTTAAAATAATATTCGAATGATACAAATCAACATTACAGCATTTCAGTTCTCTGCATTGAATAGAAAAAAGCACATAAATAAAATTTATTCAATTTAGCCAGTATATCCACTTTTGCGCTTAGTCCTATAAAAACGCTCCGAGCTACTATATAAACAATCAATTACCCAAACAAGAGAGTGTTTACAAATCGAGCCAATTTTTTGTACTGCATAGCGTTGTGTCTGTAATCCTCCTACAATTTCAACAACTCTACTCAACCAGTCCTGTTAGCATATCCTTTTTGCCCTTTCGACTTTTGGCACTTCGTAAGCAAGCAATTTTTTGCGGAATAAAGTTTTTCGATTTATTTATTTAACACTTGTTTCTGGAGCAAATGAAACTTGTTATCACTAAATGAATACTAATAAACATTTCCAATGATATTAGCAAGTACGATTGCTCCCAGGATTTTAGGTTGCTTGTAAGTCAACTCAAAGTTTTATGCACCCAAACCTATTCATTTCTAATGATTGTTATTAGAAGTACTCGTAACCTTAAACCCAAAACAAGTATTACAGGATAACTTTAATGCTAATGTGTATATATTAAAGCAATTAGTATGTTTGCGCCATAAAAGTAAGTTATGTTATCTGGCTTAAAAATACTAAGTGTTAAAATAGAAAGCATATAAAGTAAAGTAATGCTGGGAGTTTTATGAAATTAGCTTTTAAACAAATACTTTGCAGGACTTTTACAGAATTTATCATATAGAATGTGGGTAGAAAACTATTTACTTTCACAGTAGTTTGGTAGCAAGTTCCGTACTGCAATGATGCAATGAATTAAGGAAATTGAACTATAAGAAATACTTTGAATCCATACAGAGGGAGAAAAGGATCTTTACGTTGCAGTGTGACATCCCACAACTAATGTATTTTAAATCATAATATATATATCAACATATTCTCAGTATTATTATCACTATTTACAAGAGCATTTAGACTAGTTCTTCAGTATGAACTCGGAAACTACTGAGTTATCAGTTTTCAGCAGCAGTTATCAGATTATTTCTATGAATAAGTAAGCATTCGAAAAAATATAGTTCTCAGTACTTAATTATTATTGTTTGAGATTTATAATTTTAATTTAAAAATGCCTCAAAATTAATGCCGTTTTCGATTGGTAAATCTGAATGCAATCTAGATGGAATTCCAATCGAACGCTTAATTGTTTAGTAGGCATCTATATTTTTCATAAATACATACTCGTACATATGCAGAATCAAACCTTACTTTACCAGTCAAGCCATATAAAACAGATGTTAACACCAGGTTAAGCTCTTGCTACTCTTAAAAATACTTTCAATTTTTAAATAAAAATAGATAATTTTTTATGTTAAATTGATAAGATTTATAACTGTTTTTTCGTCGAGTAAAGCATTTAGACCACTTTAAGGTCTTTAGATCAAATAAGTCTTAATCTTAAGTAAATATTTAAAGTGTTTCGAAACCATACAATAATCATATAAAATTTCTGATTAATTTCCATGTCACACAAAAACCAATGAACTCCTTCAAATTTCAAGAATAATTAGAGCAGTAACCCCGTTAGAGTAACTTCTTTTTTTTAAAGGTTTGAATGACTGAACTATTTGAATTAATTTCTTTAATCTATAATATAATATCAATTTTTTAATATTGTGAAATAAAGATTTCAAACTATTTAAAAATTATGGTACAATAATAGTACAAATACTAATATTAGTATTAATATTTATTGAGAAATATTAAATGTGTTTCGTTTATATAGAATATAGAATAGAATAGGGTAAAGTATATGGTAAAGTCTCTTAATTACTAAGTGCCCAACGAATGAAATACCACTGTGACATTGAAAAATACTTCTTACTAGCAATCGAACATAACTTACCAAAAGTAATTTAGCTCTTCTAATGAAGGTCCCAATATCTTCAGTTAACAAAATTTCAATATTAGATTAGGAGCCTAATATTCACCTTTCAGCCTACAGCAAAACTAAAAAATCACAATAAATGTGACTAAATGATTCATTTGCCAACAAACCAAATCAGTCTTCTATATTCTTAAACAGATTTATTGGGACTGATTTATTGGGATTTACAGATTTATTAGATTGGGAGCGTAATATTCCAACGTTGGCAGATCATATAATTTGCCAACAGCTTCAGCTCTGTTTTGCAGAGATGGAATAGCTTATCTTAGTTTTAAAACCAAATCAATTTTTTAACCTTAACATTAACTTTTAACATTAATTTAAATATTCGTTTCATTTAAATATTCCTCTTATTTAAATATTCCTTTTATTTAAACATTCCTTAATTTGCTCGTTTGAACTTTCCTAATCGAGTTATTTATTTTTTAGTAATTTATATAAATTATTTTAATCTATCTTGATTACGAAAGTTCATTGCTCTTAAAATTTTAACAATTTATTTCAATATTAAAGTTCAATGGTCAGTAATCCAATTAAAAAAATTCCAAACTGTCTTTCGATAAAAAATTAAATATTTACTGATTGATGAGAATTTCCGTACCACCATTCATCCCTTGGCTTATAAAATTGATATGACTTGTGGTGCTAAGAGAAATCGATATCCGTGAATAGTAAAAAAGGTTAAAACTATTGTTTAAATCAAAAACTAGAAAGTCCTGTGTGTTTGTGTATATGTAATGTAAATTTGTTTTCTAAGTTTCAATTTCACTGATTTACTGCAGTACAATTTTCCCAAATTTATTTTTTATTTATTTCGTACGCATTTACGAGTTGATTCATGAATATTTCATACGAGTCGTTTCCATTTGTTGCGGGCATTATTTCCAGGCCGCATTTTATGAATGTTTTGGGATATGAGTTTATGCGGTTCCTGATTGTGTTTCGTGAATAAATTTTTCGACAAACACACACACACAAACATTTGTGCTGCACTGCACTTAAAATACAAAATTGGGTAAATAAAAATATTCTTCATACTACATCCTTCATCATTTAATCCACAACGAAGATATGAGAAGGTATTAATAAATTGCTGGTATAAGACTGTAGCAAAATGGCTTGAACTTTTATCATTTCCTGTCTTTACTTCGGTATGTCTAATGGATGTCGTTGCAAAGGAGTTTACTTCCTGGCACGTGTGTTTCTGAATGTCCTGAAACAGACATATACGTTGTTGCTTTGGTTTGTTTTAATATCCGCAACTCATTATATAAATTACATATTATTCCTACCGTATTATTAACTGATTTCCTTGCTGCTTATCGCTAAAATTACAGCTCCTATAGTTATTTAACGTAAATATTTTAGTTCTTGGTATTAGAAAGGTTGGGATTTTAGTTTCTAATTTATTATGAGATAATAATTCATAAATAACACGTTAATGAGAAAATAAATTGTGCTTTAACACTATTTCCGAATAAAGTAATATAAATTCATATATTCTATTTCTTTATTGATATAATTTTTAGGAAAAATATTTAATGTCGGAGATAAAGTGCCTTAGGTACTGCCATTTAATAGAGAAGCCACAAGGCAATTAGTGTTACAAAATCCTTTTAAAACTTTTTTTTGGTTTTAATTTGTTCTTTTTTTTTCGAAAAACTTGGTGGGAAAATTCGATGTCATAAAACTTTCCGTATACTTGCCAATGCAGCATTTAATTTTCGTTCCGCTCCCGAGCCGCAGAATTAAAATTGCAGCAAAACCGTCTGCGGCTGCTTTGCTCTTTGGCGGACGAACGCCTCCTGCATTTTAATTTACTTCGAAAAGCAATTTAATTGCGTTTTGTTGAACAGATTTCCTACAATTGCTTTTAGATAAATAGAAGTACTTTACTTAATAGAGAAAGTAGAGTACAAAAGTAGATAGTCTTTTTAGTTGTATTCATGTTATGCCAATGAAAATAAATAAAACATTGCAAGTGTTTAAATAAAATAAGACTTTTACATTATACTTGTGTTTACAATAAAAGTTCACTTAAAACTTAAACAAGTCAATTAATTTATATTTACTGAAGAAATAAAAAGATACCTGAATGTTTAGTGCAGACCATGCGCTTCAAATCCTCCTACCCTTCCTCCCTAGTGCCCCGCGCTATACTTCCATGAGTGGAATTCGGATTTTCGAATAATCTCACTCCAAAACCGTGACTCTCGTGACCCTCATCGCAGAATCTATCACTTACCTACCATCCGCGCTTCCACATTTACCCACCACCTCCACATACTCCATGTCTACTCGTACCACGCCCATACTTTCTGGTTTGGATAAACCTAAGACTTTAGATTTTAAGCTTCCAAATCTCTTCACTTAATTACAAAATTTACTTTTCGCATTGCGGTGAATCTTCACTATACATTCCTAAGAGGTGGTTTTTAGTGGGTTTTTTTTAGTGGTACGTCTCACACAGTGGCTTTCCACGTATATAAACTTCACAATCAAAAACCCAATAGTTTCAACCTCTATAACTTTGGCAGTCGATTCACAACAGCAGAAAACAAAGCCAAAACCAGAAGTGTTGTTTGATTAATGGCTTGTATATTTATTCAATTTAGAATTATCAGTACCTCTTATAATCTTGGTATTTTCAAAGAAATAGACGTGTATCACACCTCCGAACCAAACGCTACTCTTTACAGTGAATCTTTATGATTCCAACGGATTCTCAAGAGTGACTTATTGGTGTCTACTAATCTCGATGTGATAATTTTACATCAAATGCAAAATAGTCACATCACTAAAAAGAATTCTATACCAAAAATCAATACAAAACGCTGTTGTTCCATCACTCCATCAGTACATAATCTACATATTGTCGGGCCTTAGTTCTTGTATTGGAAGGGATGCTTTATTATGGAAAGAGATGCACATCCATATGTAAAGTATACCATAATATGCCATAAAATAGGC
>NC_051847.1:85504502-85549120 GCF_002237135.1 Teleopsis dalmanni | reverse complement strand
TTTTATATTAAAATATTTTAATATGTTTGTTTAAAGCAATTAATTTATTAGATAATTCATTAGATGTGCTTCCAAAGGTAAAATTACTTCTCTAGTAGTATCACAACGGGCCTTAGGTCTATGTAAGTCTTAAAACTTTATCTGATTACAATTGCCAATATAATATTAGGAACGCTTCTATACTGTGTGCTTCATTTTTATTTAGTTTTTAAGTTCAGAGTTATTATAAAACATCGTTCAATCTGATGATACCAATTACATATTTACTCATATATTTAATTTAGACTTTAGGAGGTCACAATAAACTTTCAATCGTCAATTAACTCTTTTTATAGTTTTGATAAAGTAATTTCAGTTAAAAATATAAGGAATAGTAGTCTTAAATGACGAGACCTTGCTTTAAGTTTACTAAAGTAAATATCTGTTATATATAGACCATATATTCGTTATTGCCGACTATTTTATTTAGAAGATTGTAAATACATTTACAAAACTACTACTTTACTAACAAAATTAACAATTAAAAACGTGCTCCGTGTTTAGTGTTGCCAGATGTGTTGTTTTTGTCAAAAGTAACAATCGGATATTTTACGGGTTGCCATGTTAGTTGTACTGATGCCACAAATTCTTTCCGGTTTAAGTAAAAAATGGTGGCAGTAAAAAGTAACGTAGCGTATTAACTATGTTAATATTAAACATACACCAGATAAGTTATATGTATCATTAAGTGATCATGTAAAATTTTGTGATTGTAAAAGAACATTTGTGACACACATGGCTTGCTTTATTGAATCAAAAGAAAAAGGTAGTTATAAGTCATTGTTTGTTGGTAGAAACATTTGTTGTATATGCATGGTCGATTACAACATCGATCGAGACATGAAATTATGTCTCATACAATTTGAGACATGGGTTCAACAATTTGAAAGTGGTGATTACTTTGTGAAAGACAGTGACCACAATAGTGCAAAAGCCAGCAATCGCTGGAGCTATTAGATGATGACCCAACTCAAACGTAACAGCAATTGGTAAAATAATTAAATCCCTCTTAAGAAACAAACAGTAGACGTTTACGAGTAATGGTGAAGTTCAATAAACTGGACAAATGACTCCCACTGTCCAAATGAACGTTCAAGAAAAAATCGTAGTCACTTGTGACATGCTCCTTCAATGCTATGAAAGAAAATCATTTTTGTATCCAATTGTGACAAGTGACCAAGAATAGATTTATTTGGAATACTCGAAGCAGAAAACACCAACAGCGAGTAACTTCGTCAAGAAGACCATGCTTTGTGTCTGGTGGGACCAGAGCAGTTTGTTTATTATAAACTCCTAAAACACGGTGAAACCGATGTAATACATAACGCTATTAGTCAAATGATAGCTTTAAATCACGCATTGATCGCAAGACAACCGGAAATGGAAATGGCTAGAAGATATAGTAAAGTGATTTTGTTACAAGACAATGCGATGTCTCACACAGCAAAATCAGTGAAAGACACCTTGAAATTACTCGAATGGGACAATCTTCTGATGGAAAATTGATTAAATAATAATAAAAAAACCGGAAAAAACAAACGCATACACTTGGTACTTCGAAATAGGGAAACCGTTTAAATTTTGTCATTTTCTTTCATTTGATTTTGTTTCTATAATTTTTTACAGAAAAAATTTTTTATGTTAATATTTGCAATATTACGCTCTATCGGATCTGCAATACTTAGATAGATACAAAGATATAGAAAACTATCGGGCCATTGTGCCAGTGTTTAAACGGTGATAAATTCCGACAAGGCAATTGTGCAGAAGTTGCCAGGCTGATGATGTGATCACTTTTTATTTTTTCGTTGAAGAGTACCGTCAAAGCGATGTTAATATAGAGGAGATTGGTTCTTCACTGGTGTAAGAAAGAAAGGGTATTTGCCAGATCTCTTAAGTTTTATCTGAAATACCAAATGGTATAAAAAATATAATACGAGTATATAGGGGTAAAAACGGGCAGTGTGATTCGCGATTTCTGGGCAATTTACAGGGCGTCACAATGGGCAATAGATGTCTCCGATGGAAAGTATTGACAGTTATTCTCTCAACCCAACGTAATCTAGATACAATTTGGGGATTAAGCATTTAACATAAAAATATTAAGAGGTAGGTGCCATTAATGCTACACAAGTGATTGTTTATACTAGGACTATTTATTTGAATATATCTTTAAAAGATATTGTTAAGATATTAAATACAATATCTTTACTTTATCTGCTTATCAGTATTTTAATACTCGTGTTAATACTCGTTTGATCTATAAACCAAATCACTTTATGCTTACATGAATAACAAAGAAATTATTGAATTGAATAAGAAATTTTAAATTATTTCTGTGGTTTTAAATGAAATATTTGAATTTTCACGAAAGTTTTTAGCACATGTGTTCCAAGCTCCATGCATAATTCATTCCCAAGTGTGGCTAAACCAAGCACAAAATTAATTTATAAAATTCAATTCAATTCAGAATCTAATTTCATATTAAACATCTCAAGAACACAATTACAGCCGGCGGAGTAGTACGTAATTTATCTTGCTCTCAAATGGGTCGCAACGCCAGCATAAAAAATTACTGGTCGCCTTTTACGTGACATGGTGTAGAATTTACTTAGGATTCCAAAGGCAAGGAGAGCACAGCAAATAAGAAAAATAAACTCAACCTTTTCAACTCAATTAATCGCTTTATTCTAATAGCAAATATTTTAAGTTAGTTATTTATACTTTTGTGATATTAACGTTAAGAAAAGCCAATGCGATCCCGAAATGACCGTCTGGCTGGAGGAAGAAAATTACCATTACTCGCGGAGTTCTTCAATGTTAGCATAGGCGATTTGTCCATTTTTACGGCGCTCTTCACTTTTATTTCTATTTTACACACTTAGACTGAATAGTCCATTAAGTTTAAAAGTGGCTTTGTATTTATGTTATTATTGCATTACGGTCCCAGTTTATCCCAATGTTGGGTCACAAATTTGTCGAATAAAGAATAAAATGTGATTGTGAAATATACGTTAAGAAAATTTAATGAAAACTGCAGAGAAAAGCATGAAGAATAGGTACCCATTTTGTGGGCACATTTACCTTTCTCTACAAACGAACGTATACCATAAGTTTATCTATCCAGTGTTGATATTAGGCCACGAGTGAGTATCCAAGGTCAGTGATTTTCATAGTCAAAATTTGTTTGAAAGTATATTTTGCAAATATTTCGCTTTGTGACAAAACTTTCGTTTGTTCTTGAAAAGATTGTCAAAATTCTTTCTAGATAAGAATGCTCAGACGCTGGGAATGTTGAGAATGCTGGAGTTGGCCGTCATCAGTTATTTTGTCTGGGATTTAGGTCCAAAGTGTCCTTTCGTGTTTGACTTTGACTAAAAATATTTTTCTTTTTTATTTATGTTATTTTTGGTATTCAGTTATGAGCAAATTTTCACACTTTTCAAACTTTTCGTTGACGTTAGTCATAACCGCAAGGCAATTTGCCACAAAATTTTTCATTACTTTTGGGTTCATGTTTAATTTTCCTTTGTGAATGTGCGAATATGTGTGGCGGAAAATTGGGAAATCAATTTTTAAAAATGAAATTGATTTTTGGTTTTTACAAAATTGAAGTGTGCCCGCTACTCTATTATTCTGGCCGTTGAAGCTATTGTAGCAGACACTGAGGATATTTCTGCGTCATGGTTTTCATAATCAAAAGAGTCTCACAAATAGCGTATAAAGTAGAATTGTATGGTTTGTCGTTATTCCTTTATGGATGGATATATGGACATTGATTGTATTATGTAATGCTTTGGTGAGTTTAATTTTGAAACAATTCATATTATACTTTATATAAATTGTGTATGTTAAATAACAATTTCTGGAAGCAGAAATTTAATTAAACTAAATTTATAGAAAAGTAGTAAAAAATAGTATAACAAATCCTCAAAATCTTATGAAAATCTTGTGAATTCTGAAATATCAGAACCCTGTATAACGAATTCTATTTAATATCTTTATATTTATTAATATTTTAATCATATATACATGGACGTAACCAATGTGTTGAATATGGCGCGTTAGCTAGTCACTAAAAGTATGACCGAAGTAATATTTTATTATAAAAATAATTCCCATGGATCTTTGCTTAAATTAAAATAATGTATTTAACATTAATACAAAATATAAAAATACTTAAAAGAAATATTCTTAAAAAATTCCAAACAAAATGATAAAGTGAGTTCACTTTGCGCCAACACACAACGAGTCTAGTCGCCTATTAACCTATCCAGCACTGGAAAATTGGTAATATAAACTCTCTTGTAATCGCACATTGGCTTATAGGTAATGAAGTAACTACTCACTGCAATCTTTATTGCAATTCTAAACGGCAATTTTTGTAGCTAGTTTTAGAAAGAGGCACCACTTCTGAAGCTTTTGTTTTTTGTGCAAATGAGTATTCTTACCAGAAAACCGTGCTACACTTCTTACAAGATCTTTCTATTAAAAACCATGTCGAATTATCGGAAAGCGATATTTTAAGCCTTATGAAAGCAATGTGAATAAGGTTGTGTCTTATACTAAACTAGTTTAAACTCGAATAAAATTTTTTGATGGGAAATTGTGGTCTAAACCGGCTAAATGAGTTCAAATATTTAATAATGAGTTAATATTTCATTTAAAATTTTATAATTTTTTGGCGATAATGCCGTTAATATAGAATTATTAAAAGAGGAATTCTTGAAAACTTATTCAAAATTCATTTAAAAATATTTATTTGAATAAAATCTATTATATTTATTACAAAATGGTCAGATATAATTTAATGGATAGGGGAGTTTGCGCATCAAATCCCTTTCCATGTATGTAATACTGATTGATAAAAACAACAATATAAGGACAAAAATTTTAAAACTGCTGTGCAGAAACTGGATTCAAAATATATCAAAAAGGAGCTTACAAGAATACTAAGTGTCGCGTGATTCACAAAAACCAGCTCTCTGAGTCAGCGAAAACGTGGAGAAGAACGGACGAAATTGAGCTAGCTGAAGCACAATATACATACAACGACATCTACAGAGAAGCACCAAATCGAGACAGATTTATTGAGGCTCTATGCCACACTTGGAGAAATAGATAATAGTAGTAGTAGTAATGTGACGGTGTAAATATAATCTAGATGAGTTTTCATCGGATTGTTCTAGGTCGACTTCACTGGTACCCCATTTTTAAAATGGAACTTCTTTTTTTGATTTTTTTCTCATTTATTGAATAACGCCAGCTCTTATCGAAGTACAACCAATTTAAAATAAATTATGTATATAAAAAATTAATAAAAGAATAAATGCTAGAGCTTTAATGAACAAATGAGATCGTTAGATATTTCTAATAAGATATTAAAAATATTTATGTTATATAATTACATTTATATTTAATTATATATATATTAATTACTTAGATATATACTAATTATTTCAACGGCACCTTGGATTTATGGTGATTTGATATTGACCACATTGGCTTAAAAAACTATTTAAAAATTTACTATATCGAAATAAATTTTGGAAATAATTAGTAAACCATTTCAATAAATGAAGTTCAATTAGTCTAAATTAGATATTAATCAATATAGCAACGAGTCCAATAAAATGCCGTGTAAAGAAACTACATAGATAGAATGAGATTATAAGACTTATTGTGACATAATTAGATAAATTCAAAATCCAATAATGACCCATAACTGAAGGTATGTATTTGAGATATAAGAGACGATAATAGGTCGCTGATACACATATATAATGCATTTCGACTATACTATTAAGGCTTTATCTCAAAAAATAAATGCATACTTATATATAGTATGAAGATTTTAAGGACTTGTGTTGCTTACTAATTATTGCAAGCTGCCTAGCAGTGAGAACCGAAACTCGCGAGCCGAAAGGAAATGTAGATAGAGTTCTTTAGAGACAGCGCCGTAAAAACATGACATTGGAAATTAAGTGCTCTTGCTGGTAACATGCTTAAGAATACTAACTCGATACCTACAACAAATAAACGAATTAAAAGGTTTCCATTAAGTATCATAACCATAAAACATAAAACAGAAATTTATTCTTGCAGATTTTTGATTTAGTGATATCATAGGTTTTTAAGTACTTAATCAAATACTTTGGAAAATTATTTCTTCGATTTTTGATTTAGTAATTTTAACTCTTAATAATTCTTAGTAGTTACCTAAATCCCTTAAAAAATAAAGAAATCTTTTAAAGAGAAAGGCATTGAACATATTTTTTAATTGCCATACAAATGTGTGGTCAAAATTTTTAAGCTTATTGCGAGCTTTAATCTATACAATTCATCCTAAAATCCCTTAAATACAAGATATGAGTAAAGATTTGGCCGGTTTATATATCATGTTATTTATTTTTAAATTATTTATTTTTTAAGAGAATAACTCTAGTTTCTTAAGCATGGAATTTTTATTATATTATACATTGATTATTAAAGTATCTATTTTTATATTTTATGTATATTGAAATTTAAATAAGTCTACTTTATACTATCCAACAAATACACCGTAGTTTACATGACATAAGATATCTCAAAAAAGCATTAAACTTTATTTGAAGAAGTCCTTCTCAAAATGTTATCCTTCCACAGTGTGTTGTATTGACGTGTTTACTACCAAGCACTTATCGGTATAATTGAAAAACTTTCTTAGAACTTCTCATTTGCATTCTGTCTCAAACCAACGGAAAACACATTTGTACAAGGACGACACATATCCTTTTTGAGTTCCTGTAATAAAGTAGAAATGTGTTAAAAAAAGTTGTTTTGAAAATTTGAATTTTAAATTTAATTTTGTACAAATACAAAGGAAATCCTTAGCAGTTAACATAAAAATATCTCAGAAAATTGAGTTTAAATAGCTGAAAGCAAATAGAATTTTTTATTGAAAGAAATTATTTATTTTTCAATGTTTATTTTGATAATGTAAAAATATAAAAAAAATATTTACAAAATTAAATTTCTGTAAATTTTATTAACAGCTAAAATATTAGGCTACCAACATCATTAATAAAATTAATAAAATTCATTAATTAAATCTTGGAGTTTGATATCTACATCTTAAATATAAATTATCCACACCCCTCACGCTACTTTACATTTCAGCAAATTGCATTTAAATTGAATACACGCTGGCATATCCTTAAGGATTTACAGAGCGTATTTTAATGCTTAAGAAATAAACATTTAATTTATTATATTAATTAAGGTTCTACTGCGTTCGGTGCGCTTAAATAGAGCGTCTTAAATTTGCGTACCGGGGACGTAAATATTCCTACACCTACGCCATATGCTACGTCCTTTGTTGAGAGAAGACAAAGTATTTGTTTCTTAAGATTTGGCTTATTTAAATTTTGGTTTTCCAGATACAAATACAGACGAAAGCATTTTAATTTGTAAGTTGATTTCGGTGTATTGTTTAGAAGCGGAAATACTCACATAACCTAACATTTTCTGATTTGGCATTTTTAATACCAACGGAAAACGCCGCGAATTTCATTTGAATTTTTTTATTTAAACCAAAAATTTGTAACTTAGATTACAATTTTAATGATGAGATTTATAAAATTCTGTTAAGCGTCTTACATTTTTGACGGAATTTTTGGAATTTAAATATTTGAAAACGCTTTAAGGTAAACACGCTCTGTAGTCACACTTTGAAGTAAACAGAAGTATATATTTTTTAATTTAAATGTAACTTCTTTAACATTACCACACATAGCGTTGACCTTGCTTCCAGACTATCGGTCATAAGTTCTTAACCTGCATTGCCATCTTAAAAAGATGAGTCATATCTGCCACATAAATATGATGTCCACATATATATATATATCGGAAATGTTTGCTATTCAATATATGCGAATACTTGGGCGTATACTTTGGCAGGAGCTGCAGCTCCCGGGTGATGTTATGAACTTATCAAAGCTGTAATTCTTTCTTTCTGACTTATAGTTTGTCTGAGGTGACAAAATGTGGTATCTGGAAATGAATTGAATGCCAACATATATATAGCGAGAATATTTACTGTTCAACTTTTTCGAATACTTGGAGCGAATATTTTGGCGGGAGCTGCAGTTCCCGGGTGATGTTATGAACTTACAAACCGGTAATTCTTTTCTTCTGACTTAAAGTTTGTCTGAGGTGACAGAATATGGTATCTCCAATATGAATTAAATGCCCACATATATATAAAGCGAGAATAGTTACAGTCCAACTTTTTCGAATACTTGGAGCGAATACTTTGGCGGGAGCTGTTGTTCCCGGATGATGTTATGAACTTATTAAAAAGATGATTTTTTCTTCTGGTGTCTACAAAATGAATTGAATGCCAACATATATATAGCGAGAATATTTACTGTTCAACTCTTTCGAATAGTTGGAGTGAATACTTTGGGGGGTTCTACTGTTCCCGGATGATGTTATGAACTTTTAAAAAAGATAATTTTTTCCTTCTGCTTTAAAGTTTCTCTGAGGTGGCAGAATGTGGTGTCTGCCATATGAATATGGCTGAATGTTTTCAATTGGCAAACATTTTAACAGAGGATTCTGTTCCCATCTTAGGTTATGAACTTATCAAAGAGGTAATTCTTCCCTTTTGCTTTAAAGGTTGAATCAATTTTGTTTGGTTAGCGTTGGGTATATCACAAAAGACCTATTGTAATCTGTTATACTAGTAACAGAGTTTTTTTTAGAGTTTTGTAAAAAGTGTAATAGTAAAACTCATAATACTATAAATAATGATTTATTTTAATTACTTAAACTATATACTAAGTTTTAAGTCTGAAATCACACTTTACTTTGATATTTTATTCTGTATTATTCGGATTCTGTATTAAATTGGGTTCTTAAATTAATATAATTAATTTCTTTAAGAAAACTTCATTTATCTAAAATGTTTGTTATTAACAAAAAATTAAAGTTTCTGTCATTGTTGTGTAGTAAGCCCTATCATCCCTAAATACAATTATTATGATCATATTTTCTTACATCATCTTATTAGCCTTCACTTTTTTAGAATTCTCTTTTATGTGACACAAACAGTCCAAAAATTTTATGCGAGCATTTCAACGAAAATATTTTTTTTAAGGCCACTGACTATAGAGACTTTGGCGGTATACAAAACAGCTATATGCCTTGGTCAAGAATTTAGTTGGTTATAAATTTGAAAGTTTTTTGTATTTAAAAATATCCTCACTATTGTCGCCTTTTCATTTGACAATACAGATCTGATATATAAGTCTACAATTTCGTTTTAAATTTAAGTAAAATCGAATATGTTGTCATAGAGAAGATTGTCAGTGATTTGATAACTAACAATAAAAATTAAATTTATGAAAATTTAAAATATTTACATCATTGAGTTTATTGTAGCAAAACTTTTGTGACTTTCAAAATTGATAATTGTTTTTAGTTAGTGTGAATAGAATTCACTATGAAACGTCAAAACCGCCCATCGACAACATCATCTGACAGCAGTCGAAAATTGTCTTCCATTTTAGGAACGTCAGATTATTCTTTATCTTCAAGTGACACTATTACAAACTCGTCAGAAACTACTAAGAGATCCACTTCATCAAATACGAGCAACAGTCTTTTGCAAAAGTCTGACCCTTCAGTGTCATCGAATGATACTACGTCGTTTTTTTCTCAATACAGCAGTAGCAAAGCCTCAAATACAAGTACCCGCTCTCGTCAATCAACATCTGATACAACCATTTCATTTTCAACGTCAACAGTGAAGACAGCTAAAAAATCTGTGATCACTCAAGCTAAAGCACCTGATAAGGTACCTGATAAAGAACCTGATAAATCAATTGCTAAAACTACTGCTGAAACAACTGCAAAAGCAACTGTTAAATCAGCCACTAAAGATAGCCGTCGAACATTATCTCCTGATGATGACCCAACCACTACAACCCAGCCGAGCACAAATCCAGCTAGTTCCGATATCACTCGTGCTGAGGTTTCGAAGTTTGCTGACTACGTGGAGGATTTTGATAGAGAAAACTCAATATATAAGATTAAGATTTTAGTGGCTGTTGCTGTCGCTGTGCTCTTGGCAATATTTTTTTTTTATTTGTACAAATCACGCCCAAAAAAGTATATTAACGGAAAGAGGATTGTAACCTTTTTAGGCGGTCACTGATTTGATTTTGTGGATAAGAATTAATGTTGATCTTATCTGATTTGGTGGATAAGGAATTTTGTCGACTACACACAGAAGTTGATCATGGACTTGGCAAAAAATATTAAAATTAAAATTTGGTAAAAATTACTTAAATAAATTTAATGTTTAGGTCACAAAAAAATACTTTTGGTGATATATATTTTTTTAACAATATTAATATAATGAATGCAGAAAGTTCAAGGAATTGGGTTTTAAAGAAATTATTCAACATTTACACTGTTTTGACTGAAATTGTGTGAGGGGCTGAACTTTGTGCCTGACATTGACTCAATATTCGCTTTTGAATCAAATTGTGATATGATTGCCTCTACGAATCTATATGGCTTATGTGTAGACTCGACCAGTCAGTTGTATTAGCTTGCTGTAGAGAAGTATGCTAAAATGAGATGCTGGTGAGGTATATTATATTTCTATACAATACTAAGAGCAATAATCCATAACTGCATTTGTAAATTAATACTGTATTTATTTACTTTTACCTTAAAATTTGTTTTAATGTCACTAATATGGTTTTTCTCTGAAAAGTTCGAAGTAAGTAATGATATAGTAACAATGTTAAAGCCATGCATTATTTATTATTTATGGCTAAGTCAATAAAACCCAAAGTATTATGTACTCTGAATCGATTTATTTTTACTCGTACTAACCGCAAAAGCCATAATAACACTTAAAGTGCAAATAAAAGTTTATTTTAATTACCACTTCAGAGAAGCCAAAGTGAAATTATGAAAACGTGAAACGTGCCAGCCATACTGAATTTTCAGTTTAATGTCACATTAGACAATGTCAATAGGATTTGGTCATTAAATTTGGATGCATTGGTTTCCCTACATTTGAAGGGTATGACGATGTCATTAAACCATTAAACGAAGCGATAAAATTCCAACCCTGATTAACAGCGCGAGGATTCTTAATGCGATAATTAACAAATTTTAATAGCTTCGATGCTTATAGTGTGAAAATCCTGTGGCCGGCCATCTCGGTTGAATGAACAATTCAGTGGGTTAAGCATTTTAGAAAAATCCTAATTCGACAGTTGAAATTCAGTTAAATTCGAATAATAGAGAAAACGTGTAATGACTTTATTTGAAAGCATTTCAAAATAATTTCAGCTGTAAAATGAATTTTATTTAATTTAATTGAAGGACAAATTGTTATAAACAATATTTGCTTTAATAAAGTTGAACTAAATTTAGTACAAAATATTGAAGTTTTTATATCCTTCACATTATTTTGGTAACAGTACATTCTTCTTCTTAATTCCTTTATCTCCTTGTGGAGCTTAGGGTCTCTATGGAACAGTACATTAGATTTGTTAAAAAAGTTTGTAAAGATTTGTTAAAAGATTGAATTCAAAAATAATGCTTATTAAGTGGTTCTAAAACATCTCTTACAACTGGAAAAATAATATAGATAATACAAAGCTTCATAAATAAATGTCTGCGACGAATTATAAGGGCTTAGTAGCTTAATGTTAAAACCAATGAAGTACTCTACCAAAAATACTATATCAAGCCAATGGCAATCTTTATTAAAAAAATACTGGATTTGAATCCGCAAGGTAGATGAAAAAGAGGACGTTCAAAAAATTCATGGAGACAAACGCTACATGTTGAGACTAGTGAACCAGAAAAGTCGTGGCACGAATTAAAAGTAATCGAAAACAATGATACGAGGTTTAAATGTATCACTAATGCCCTATATAGTGATTCATGTAGGGCGTTACATGTAGGGCGTTACATGTAGGGCATTACTTGTATCACCTCGTGCAAACAATGATACGAGGTTTAAATGTATCACTAATGCTCTACATAGTGATACATGTAGGGCGTTACATGTATCACCTCGTGCAAACAATGATCCGAGGTTTAAATGTAACACTAATGCCCTATGCTCGTCAAGGAGTTAAAGGAACAGCAACAACAACAACAAATGACATTGCTTCAGTATTGTAACCATACAGTGCTTTATGATTAGGCATGTGCTTAATCATGTTATCAGCAGTGACGAATGCAAAAAATGCAAGTAACCGGGCGTCAAGAATATTTTGGAATATCTTTTCTATTTTTATTCGTTTTTCCCAAAAACTTGTTAAAAATATTTTTGAACTTCATTTCTAATGTTGTGGTGAACACGAAATCTTGTGGCCTGATTATTGAATTAATACGTGTTTTTCTACTTTTCGCTATTAATATTTTAATATATTATTATAAAAGCACATTTGTTGAAAGACGTCCCCATACATACTAAACTAGGAGAACGAACTATCAAAAATTAAAGAATATGACACTACTTTTAGGCAAACTAGTTTCGGATTGCTACTGCGTGTGGTCAAATTTACCTTCCTACCTGGCATACTTAGACATGCTTTGATATAACCAAAAAAACTGTTGAGCATGTTTATATTTTTCTATAATCTTTTCTACAATGTAATTCCATCAAATCTGTGAACCTCATTTGACTTAAAATGAGTGCTCCTCCAAGCGAGTTGTTGGAGTGGAATCAATTCTCTTCAGAATAATGGGCTTTAGCTGTTGAGAGTACTGGAATAGTAATTTATAAGAGACAATTAAAATAAAACAAAAATTTCTATGATTATACCTACACTATTTAGTGTTACAATATTGTAGTAGACTTCATTACATGCTTCATCAAACCCTTTTATGGTCCTTTTGCAGGTTATGAACAAATGAATCTATAATTATATATTCGATTTACTCCATTATTATTGTGCATTAAGCATTTTTAATTTTATGTTGTTTTCTGACGGTTTTTGATGCCATTGGTTGCTTATACCTTTACTATGTAATTTATAATACAAAAGGATGCAGCTTTCAAATTAAAGGATTCAGTATATTACATGTGTATACCAAAAAGATTTCAATATCTTGAATAGTATTGGAGCTAATATTTATTTATATGTTAATAGTATGCAAATGAATCAGAAACATATAATTTCCCAGCATATTTGTCATACCAAAGTGATAAGGAAGATAATCACATGATATACAATTTTTCCAAGAAAATGAATCTATTCATTTACCAACTTACGCAAACCACAGCAAATGCTGCACTGTTGAATTCCAAGAAAACCTAATGTATAATCAGCATTTATTCCTCAATTCCACTTGATTTGATTTGGTTTCAAAAGGAAATCCTGTCGTGCATCATCGCGTTGGTACATTGCGAATACTCAAACGTTATACAAAATATTAAATGAAAAATCTGTGCCGTATGTAAATAACTTTAAGTGTATGTCAATACTTAAATTTTAGATAGATATTTAAATATAATATTAGATAAATATAATATTATAATATTTAAATATATGTGCGTACCCATGTACGCACATATACCTATTAAAAATTGTTCGTTCCATATAAAAAGGTGTTTGTTTTGCTAAGGGCTTAACATCATTAAGATACATATTTATTAATTCATATATATATATACATTATATATACATATGTAGTAATATGAGAATGTAGAATGAATATATAGAAAATGTGATACATAAGTATTTTTGCTTAAGTGTAATTTCGTTGTAATATACATATGCATTATATTAATACAGAATTATTATTAACATATTTTTTCGAATAACTATTATAATATTTTTGATTAGAAAAATATATGTAACGTAGATAAATTACACAGCAATCTTATCTACCCTTATTTATACTATAAGATAGACCATTATTATTCGTTTCATTATTGTGGATTCATGAGCTGTCTAAATAATTTTATATATGTATTGGTTCCTGTCACTCCCGATTGGAGCAAGCTGCTCTTCCATGTATGCGCAGGGTGTTCTTTCCTTCGGCTACTTTGCGGACTCTAGTTAATGAATTTTTAGGCAATGTCAATGTTGAGGGTCTTCTTAAGGTGTGCCCAATCCAATACCACTTCCGTTTGAAAATACCCATTTTGACAGATGTTTGGTTGGTTGGTGCATAGAGTCTGTCGTAGGCAACTGTTTCAGGCCATATCATTTTAACGGCGGAGGCAGCTGTTCACGAAAACTTGAATTCAATGAATAAGGCGAGGGAATGCATTCCATGAGTCGCATCTGTAATCGAATCTGTATAGAGTTAAATATTTCAATTTTTGTTCGGCGTTTCGAAGTGTGCAAGGTGCTTAACTACCTTTTTTTTATTCGATGGGAAGTATCATCCCCCTTGTCCCCTGTGGATGTTATTATGCTGCCTAAGTAGCAAAAAGATTCCATGTTTTCAAGCGGAGATTCGTTGATGTGGATCGCGGTAAGGTTATTTGTTTTCACACTTAGCACTTTTGTTTTATATATGTTAGTATTAAACCTAGCTCTAGAGGAGTATGTGATCAATAACTGCAGCTTTGCTTCCATGTCCTCAGGCTTATGTGTCACTAAACAGATATCGCACCATATTTATTTCTCTCTTCAAAAAATAATAGTTATTTTTTAAGATTTTCGTTTTTAAGATAAGAATAAGAATAGTTTTTCCGTCATTAGTATAGGATTAGTTTTATAGCGTATGACCCTAAGTCTAGTCTAAGTACAAAGCATTTGTCAAAGATAAAATGGAATGGTGGGATTTAAGAATAAGTATATTAAAATTATCGGGCAATACTTAGCATTCAATCAGATATGTAGCTCAAGCATAATCTTGAATTCTTTTTGAAGAATATTATATAAAAGATCTAGAGAATTACAGAGACATTTTCATTTTAAGTGTAATTGCGAATACTTTTAAGTCAATTATTTCAAGTCGCCCTAATCAGTCTTTAAAAAAAAAACACCTTCTCTCTATAGTCGACAGCGTATTTGTATTAACATCTGTAATAAAAAAGGATTTTGTAAAACCGAAAAATAAATTTCACTCGTTCCGCAAGCCAAGTAAAATGGAAATATTTAGTTTAGTAACATCTTAACGCATTGCAAAGCCTATATAGTACCAACGAAATGGTTGTGTGGGATGAAAGAAGTATGTCCAAATGGTAGCAAGCAAACATTATTGTAAAGCAGAAATGTGTGTTTTTCTCACTCTTGTTTATTCTATATATGGACGGTATTACAATCATGCTCACGGGAGGTCTCCATTTTAGCAAACTGAAATGAAAATCCTGATGTGTGCAGATGATGTGGTTATTCTTGCAGATAACCCATAAATACTCTAGGATATGATTGTCATCATTTATAAGTATTGCAAGTTATGGAGATTGATCATAAATATTTCAAAATGAAAAGTTTTGGTTGGAATACATAGGCAGTGTTGTTTTGGGAATAGTTAAAGAATACAAGTATTTATTATTTATTGTAACCTTAAATATGTCTTTCGATGAACACATATTAAAAAAATCTGACTTTAAGTATAAAAAGATTGAAAAACTGCTTCGTTTTTTCATAAAAATGATCTTTTTTCGCTCAAATTACAGGACAATATATGCGACACATATTGAAACCGATCGACTTAAATTTTTAAAGTATACTCTATGTATGAATATTAATTATGTCAACAATTATATTAAATTGCCACACAAGAGATATCTAAAATAGATCGAAGAGGCACTGATGAATTTCAAGTCAGAATATTTCAAGCAAAACAAACTTTTTCTCAATAATAAAAAGTGTAAATTTATAAACAAATTTTGAAATGGTTATGCACTAAATCAACCAAATTATATTAATTTCCCATCTCTAGAGTTGTATACAATCTTAAAAAGTCGCAGAACGACTCAAACCTAAAAAATACAGATACTGTAAGAAAATTAGGAGGACAACTGGGTACTGGGGCTGTATATAAAAAACTTAAATAAAAGTTAGCTACGGAAAAGCATACGTTATCCAAACAAAGCAATTTGTACTCTATTTAAAACTACTTCCATATACGTTAATCAAAAACGTATTAATACTGACATATTCTAAACTAAGTAACAAATCGGTTTCAAACAAAAAAATTCGAATTCCTTAGCCATTTAACAATAGCTTGAAAATGAGGTCTCAAAATTTATCTTACTCAACACTGAACGTACCTAGTATTTAGAATGTAAACCCAAATCATATAAAATTTGCAAGCAGAAAAATTTTTTCTATATATCGGTACGTGGAGCATAAAGGGTGTAAGCCACTATGAATTTGAGGTATATATCCATAGAGGATATAAATTTAATGCTCCTTTTAGAAACACACAACAAATGCAGGTTCAACTAATCATCCATATATTAAAGCGTATGGAAGAACCGGTATTCTTCGAAGAAAACGTTTAAACACCATTTCTTTAGGTAAATCTCTAAATGGTCTAACTTGCTAGCAACTTCGATCTGCTTGAACAGCAACGGTAAAATTTTCATCGTTTCAGCATTTTGCTTTATTGTTACTATAGCTCAGCTCATATAAGTTCTAGGAGTTAAATTTCTTGTAGTTGTAGTTAATACCAAACATACTTTAAAGAAGTGAAGACTCTATAATTTCAATGCTAAGCTATATTCTATAAGATTGAACAAAACAACTAAACAATATATAGTATTACACGGTCAGTATATGAAGAGAATCAATTTTTGCTCACTCTCGGTCTACCTAATTTCCGGGTAACATTTGGTAAATATTAGAAACGTTCTACTTGTGCTTAAACTATTAACACCAAAGTAACAATCACTGATATTATTAAAACAATGATAACTAAGTATATTACACACTTCCTTGTCTTCTCTCTCTTTTTGGGAGGACTAAGAAAAAGGTTTGGAAGAAAAGATATTCTTTCCACAAAAGATTATGAGGATGCTTTAAATGAAAGAAACTGGAATATAATCGAATCAGACAATAAAGAAGAAAACACTTCTTAAAGGCCAAACGCTTTTCTAATTTCTAATCATTTTTAAATTAAAATAAACTTAAACGACATAAACTATATTTACTTAAAATTTTATTATTACATATTATATATACAAATATTTAGAAAAAAAATTTTTAGTCTTTATGAAAATGCAATGTTTTAAAATTGATTCAATAAATTTGGATGACCTTCTCTGTTGGTTCATCCATTTTTATAAAACGACATTCAAGATTTAATAGAGAATTGTACTTGGTTCCTCAACTTTGCAGTTGTGTAGAGTTTAGCATCAGACCACTAGTACATAACGAATATATGAGAAAGAATTAGCTTAAATGAATTTCATTTATATAAAATAAAATAAGATTTACCTGTCTATAATGTTTCTCAATAAGCAGTAATCCTTCATAAGGGTACATAACTACTGATTAAGTCCATTTCCAAAGTTTCTGCAGCATAAACTGACATATTACTTCTGCACGTATTAGTTCATCTGGTTTTGAAAACATATAGATTATCAGTTAGGTGTTTGAATATAAGAAATACATATACTATATATTATTTAATTACCCGCGGATATTGTAGTAAGCGACCAAATTAATTGAAGTTTTCACCAAGTACGTATAAATTAGAGAGAGATACCGGTTGTTGTCAAAGTAGTGATTTCCAAGCCTTATTTGAAATTTAAATAAGTCCTTAAACTTCAAAAACTTTTAAAATGAGTATCTCAAGCAGTATCACATCAGGATAATAGAAAATTGTTTATAATGTATAATCCTAGAAGCAATTGTCAAAAAAAAATTTTTAAAATATATGAATTGTTGAGAGTATAATCGGAAGATGCGCCCTTACCATAAACTTCGATAGCATCTAATCGAAATGATTTAATTAAAAGAAAAATATGAAATAGTCGAAGAACTTACCATGGAGCAAATAACTTATCATTAAGAGTTCTTGAGTGATTCTTTTTCAATCATTCGCTTATTTATAGTCGTACTATACTTTTTACATATACTTAAATTGGTGAGTGATTGGTGATTTATCTTTATTATTTAATACTGTAGAAAAAAGTACGACATTTATGTATTTTGATTAAAGAAAGTTCTTCTTCAGAAATTTTCTTCTGCTTTAAATAATAGTTCTTATATTTTCACATTTTAAGTTTAAAAAACAAAATTTTTTTTTATAATTTTGAATAATTTATTCCAAAAGAAATTTATTTCCACTGAAATATATTGTATTTTGAGTTGCCTTAACTATTCATATTATTCATATCATTAACTGGATTGGGAATATCCAGAATTTTTATTATAAGAAAATTTATAAACCATCATAAGAAAAATTTCAAACTTAAAGCCTACCCTTGCTTCAGTATTAAGAGTCTACATAGATGGAGACCAAATACATAAGAAAATCTGTCTCATTTCGTATTTTGGATGGATGAAATAAAAAGATCTAGCTATGAATTGTACAGGGACAAAATAGAAGTAAAAGTAAATATTTTTTCATCATTTTGGGGGGTGATTTGTTTATAATCACATATTTTATCATTATTCGGGTCATTTTAGTCTTTTTTGTTAGAACATCTTTCTCGTATAAACAAGAGTGACCACCAAAGAAATTTTTAATCTGTTGCTTAGGAAAGGCCTTTACTGTACATATACTATTTACATATTTTTAGATAAGGTTATTGGACACCGGATTAAAGTTATCAAATAATCAATAGTATTATCGAAGCTTTTGAATCAAAAAAGTATTACTCGTTTGCTTTCCTAAATATTCCACAGACTTTTAGCTGGGGTTACCTACATTATTGGGTGTAGTGGAGGTTGCAAATATAATCCATTTTTGTATATAGATATAAAAAAATGCTATTTACTATATTAAAATAGCTTCAAATAGTGAATGGAATAATCAACAATCTATTTTCCTTATTCCAAACTGAGTTAATACTGTATACATTTCGGCCTGAGTTTTCTCATTTCTGATAACTTGAAGAGGTTAGTTGCTTCACAAAACTTCAATTTAAATTGACGGAAACTATTGATTGGTTTTTACTGATGAGTTTTGTATATAACTGGAGAGATTTTATAATTAGATCGTTTAGCATTATACAGCTGCATAGATGCAATCATCTTTCTATTCTATTGTCTTAAAATCTTGATGGGGTCAAATTCAAATAATTTTTCTCAAGCCATTCCATTGCTTGTCTAGTTCTTTTTCCTATTAAAATGCAATGTATAGTATCAAAATTCCTTTAAATATATATAAGGTAAAATATTTTAAATAGAATTTCACTTTTTTTGTTTTACCTTTAATAAATCTAAAAAACCAATATAATTGAGTGCAGTACCATCATCAAAACACAATTGTTATAAAATAAATCTGATCAACACAATAAAAGATAGATAAGTTGCTTGAAGTATTCTGAATGACCTAAAATGTATCTTTACTGTAAATTTTCGATTAAGAACTAGGCAGAATTCGCACGGCATAAAATATGATAAATGTGGTAGATAATCGCTAAGATCATCTTTTTCTTGACCTTTTTGGTCAAGAACTTATGCGTCACTGGGCAAGAATGCATTATTAAAATTCAATTCTCTGGTTCTCAAGATTCCAACTGTATTCGTCGTAGTTTGGTCCATCATCAAAATACATTTTATTTGATGATCGTCATTTTTAGATATATATTTATTTTGGTGTATAGATTTTTGTGATAAAATAAATCTGATTCGAATTATTGAATGCATACAAATTATGGTTATCGAAGTGATTTATATTATATATTTCATAATATTAATATATGACCTTCAGTAAGGACAATTCGTTACACAAATAATAAATATTTATTTATATAAAAATATTAAGATAATTTAAGTGCATTAGTAAAGCATTTACTTACTTATATAGAGCATTACATTAAGTAATATGCGCAATATGTCCCAGATTAATTAGACTAGTCTGGAAAAAATTATAAAATGTTTAATATTTTGATTTCATATCAGTCACTAAAATTTTGACTCATTTTTTACGCTCATCGGTAGGAATTGCATTTATTAGGTCGGTTGAAGTATTCTAGATGACCTATACTGCGTCATTATTGTCATTATTGTTCCATTGAAACAATAGGTAGAACTCGACGGCACGAAATCTGATCAACACAATAAAAGATATATAAGTTGCTTGAAGTATTCCGGATGATCTGAAAGGTATCTTTACTGTAAATTTTCGTTTAAGAATTAGGCAGAATTCGCACGGCATCAAATATGATAAATGTAGTATCGCTAAGATCATCTTTTTCTTGACCTTTTTGATCAAGAACTTATGCGTCACTATAACTTTGGGCGAGAATGCATTATCATGCAACAAAATTCAATTCTCTGGTTTTTAAGATTCCAATAGGACTCGCCGTAGTTTGGTCCATCATCAAAACACATTTTGTTTGATGATCGTCGTTTTTAGATATATATTTATTTTGGTGTATACATTTTTGCCACAATTGTGATAAAATAAATCTGATTTGAATTATTGAATGCATACCAGTTATGGTTATCGAAGTGATTTATAATATATATTTCATAATATTAATATATGACCTTCAATAAAGACAATTCGTTACACAAATATTAAATACATATTTATATATTAAGATAAATTAAGTGCATTAGTAAAGCATTTACTTACTTATATAGAGCATTACATTAAGTAATATGCGCAATATGTCCCAGATTAATTAGACTAGTCTGGAAAAAGTTATAAAATGTTTAATATTTTAAATTCATATCAGTCACTAAAATTTTGACTCATTTTTTACGCTCATCGGTAGGAATTGCATTTAGTAGGTCGGTTAAAGTACCATATTCTGGATGACCTATACTGCGGCATTATTGTCATTATTGTTAAATTAAAACAATAGGTAGAACTCGACGGCACCAAATCTGATCAACACAATAAAAGATAGATAAGTTGCTTGAAGTATTCTGGATGACCTAAAATGTATCTTTACTGTAAATTTTCGTTTAAGAACTAGGCAGAATTCGCACGGCATCAAATATGATAAATGTGGTAGATAATCGCTAAGATCATCTTTTTCTTGACCTTTTTGGTCAAGAACTTATGCGTCACTATAACTTTGGGCAAAAATGCATTATCATGCAATAAAAATCAATTCTCTGGTTTTTAAGATTCCAATAGGACTCGCCGTAGTTTGGTCCATCATCAAAACACATTTTGTTTGATGATCGTCGTTTTTAGATATATATTTATTTTGGTGTATACATTTTTGCCACAATTGTGATAAAATAAATCTGATTCGAATTATTGAATGCATACAAATTATGGTTATCGAAGTGATTTATAATATATATTTCATAATATTAATGTATGACCTTCAATAAAGACAATTCGTTACACAAATACTAAATACTTATTTATATATTAAGATAAATTAAGTGCATTAGTAAAGCATTTACTTACTTATATAGAGCATTACATTAAGTAATATGCGCAAAATGTTCCAGATTAATTAGACTAGTCTGGAAAAAATTATAAAATGTTTAATATTTTGATTTCATCTCATATCAGTCATTGCATTTAGTAGGTCGGTTAAAGTATTCTGGATGACCTACTCTGCGTCAGTGTTTAATATGATGATATGCTTGAAGGATTCTTGGGAATATTTTTTATATATTGTTGTAATGACAAACTCTTCACCAATCTTAATTTACCGCTACAGATTGCGATATTCATTCTGCTACGATTTTAACCAATTTATAATAAAATCTAATATTAATTTCGTAGTCCATGTTCCTCCTAGGACTGACTTACATAACCTGACATAACACAAAACATTAAATCATAGCACAATGTCGAGCTAATTTGTTCAAATTTTGGAAGTAAATATGTAGATGAAGTGTACTTGCTGTCATTAATTGGCAGATGTCGTTGCGTAAAGAATTTTTATGGAATATAGTCTTTCACAGTGCTTCTTTCATAATTTAACTATTTTATCATACCTATAGTACTTTTAAAATTCTGCTTTCGGCACCTGTTCACCCCATGTGATTTAAATTTAATTATGTGTTTATATACGTGTTTGGAAGGACTTAAAACTATTGCTACAAAACTTCTTTACAGCAATTTATAGATCAGAAAATTAAACAAATTTCTATTTCATAAATTGTTTATTTAATATTGTTTTCAAAATCGTTGTTGTTAAGTTGATGGACTTTTTTTTTGTCAATTTATTGATTTATTGTCCTCAATAAAAATGCCAGTAAAGAATGTACAGCCAACATAAGTTAACCCTAATAGCGATGATTTAAGAGGTTGTACGACTACTAGACACAGTCTAATAAAAGTTCATAAGATGAAAATATACTAGGAGAACTATATAAAAATGATAACATGATGAAATTGTTTAAGCATCCATTAAATATGTAATAAAATTCAAGTACCAAATTGACTTACTAAAGAATACTTGAGCAGTTTGTTGAGAAAAGAGAAGATAAAACTTAAATTTAAAAGCGGCACTTGAAATTCTTCTTCAGTACATTTATGGGGTGCAGATTGTCACAGTATAATGTCAATTTGCAGAAAAATGCATATACAGTGTTTAGTCGATAATGTGAATTAATTGAAATCAGCATTTTTGTTGACATTTTAATGCTACGAGTATTTAGTGTTCACGTAAGATATTGTTCACATTTGCGAGCGAGTACTGTTATATGTTATTGCACAAAATGTTATATACTGCATATAACTTAAATGGGTTGAATGGACTTGAATAAATATTGATTGAATATATATGTATTAATAAAAGTAAAGTAAGATATTTTAATTAAAATTGGTAAATATATAAAATGTATATTTTGTATTCCTTATGCTATTTAACTCAATCAGTCATTAAACTTAAGCATAAAGATTACAAAGTTATATAAAATAAAAACAAAAAATAAATCCATTATATACTATAGCATTAGATGTCGAAAATATTTTAAGGTGCTTTGCATTTCTAAACTCCTACTGTATACTTCATTGGTGTAAAATTAATTTTAAACTTCATATGAAAATGTTTAAGTACCTTTATATATAACTTTAGATATAGCATTAGAAAAATGAATACTCATTATATATAGTACTAGATGTCCACAATATTTTGAGGTGCTTTGTATTTCTAAACCCCTACTGTATACTTCATAGATGTAAACACATTTATACATATTAAATATATAATAGGATATAAAATTAAGTTTACACAAATTGTGTATAATATTCTTGGATGATCTAATAATCCCCAAAAATAATACTAAAACATGTATTTCTACTCAATTAAACCATTTACTGGGTTGTTTACAGTGAATATCGTAGTTTTGTCCATAATTTTTTATGTTTTTTTTCAATTATCTATTAAGGTAGGACCAAGATTCTATGGGATGTTCGCTAACAGTGAACAGTTAAACAGTGAAAAACAGGACAGCGAAAATGCTTCATTAAAAATTTATTGTTGTTTTTGTGAACTGTTAAGATGGGTTCCCTATTAGATTGTGTTCCGTTACTATTCTTACCAATATGATAATTATCTGTAGTCTTATAATTAAGAAACAATAATATCTATATGATTTTAATTATTATTTGTACCACGATAGAATGTTATGAAAATAATCTGTATCTTCAAAATTGATTTATAACTAATACTCATATGAACAGTCCGCTGAAAAAATAGAAACCGAACACGAGGGTTTTTTTTTCATATTATTTTAACATTGATATTATTTAAACAGAATTTTACTTTTATTAATATAAATTATTATAATCTATTACCATTTTAATATGATATACGTATATTATAATATTTTATATTGTATTATTTAATGTTTTTAATATTTAGAGTTTATTAAATAATTATTAAATTTAATAGTCCTCAATGTTGATATATAAATACCAGTCACATAATCTGTTCACCGAATATATAGAAGCCGAACACGTAGGATATTTTAGTATTATTTTGGTGTATAGGTCTTTGTATAGGTCTACAAGACCTATACAAAGTCCATACGTCTTATTAAATTAGTTTTAGACAGCTTTTATTTCAATTGAGCTAGATCAATCTAGTAGACTTGCGGATCATTCCTTTTTCAGATCTTACTTTGTTTTAATGAATTTATTTATCACTTATTAACTGTTGGTGTGATGCTATATCTTGTTTTTCATGATGAATGTTTGTGTCTGTGTATATTTTTGCCGGTATATGTTAATAGCAGTGTTTCTTCTTGGAATATATTAGTGTCCTTGCACATAGATAAGATAAACTCAATGATATTGAGCTAGCTCACTGTGATACTGGTTTCAGTTAATGATATATTCTCATCATATTTTCTTTAATTCTAGAGATTTGATTGCAGTCTGCCTATTAGTGTATGAATCTACGCTCTGCACAGTATTGACGTTCTATATCCATTTGATATCCATTTGGCCGTTCCATTTATTGGTAGAATATCAGGAATTCGGTTAAATTTGTTTTATTTCAACGTACTCATATTTAAAATTCAGTTGCAGCTGTTATGACGTCATGCTAATATTCCCACTATAAATTTTAACTTATTTTGTGTTTTAAATGGCAAATTAAATTATATTAATATTTATTGTAAAGTAACATGTTTTTGAATATTGTTGTTGTTGTTGTTGTTGTGATTTGAGTTAGTGCTATTGCGTACTTTTACTCTTTTGCGACTGGGGGGTTATCCCTGCCCCACTCTGAACTTTAACTATACTAGAATCATTATCATTTATTTAACTTCTAACTGATGACGGAACGTAAATCAGCATATCTTCCTGTGCGTTCTGAGGTGGACTCAAGGTTAGGGTGGGGTTGGGCAACGTATCAACTTTTGTGAATATTTAAATGAATTAAGTGTAAAATAACTTGAAATTCAGTGCAATATTTTTTTTTAATGTCTAAAGCTATTTACAGTACTTTCTTAATATGTAAACTAATAGAAATTTTGGTATAAATAATAAATATAAAAATGATTATTAGAACTATCATATCTAACTCCTATCCTTAAAATTGCTTAAATAGGTATGTGTATTATCCTTAATAAGATACTTTCACTATTAAAGTTTTTTATCTTTTTACTTTTGGACAACAACAATTTTTATCTAAATTGACTGTCATATTTTGCACAATAAAGGAATCAAACTGTTGCTCCCATATATTGGCAAACTTAAACAAAATACACAAATCAAGCGGAAGTGGTTCGCAAGGAACCGTTGGATCTGCCCACTATCCGCATGTGTTGGCTCCAATGCATTCCTTTGCGCTTTTGTGTAGATAATAAATTACGTTTCGGGCAACAATATTTTACCTTTGTACTCGGCTTTGTCCTTATCTTTATCTTTTTGTATCAAAGTTGTTTGTAATTTGTTGCTTCTTCGAATTTCCAAAATTTAAGGCTTTTCGGTTGCCTTTTCCTGAATTAAATTCCTTCGGCCTAGGATGAGTTAAGCAAGACGGAGTAATTTACTTCAATGATACAAATAAAATATCAAGGTTTTCTTTTATTTTAATTGAATGTTAAAGTTCATTCCAACATTTTTTTTTTGGTAAATTGATAACACAAATGTATATGATATATTGTTATATATATATATTGTTATGTATATATACATATATACAGGAATGGAAGTATATAGAATTGTGGTAACCTTCATCATTTCTGATTTTATTTTTGGACAGCTGTAAAAATAATCATGCGTATCGCCTGTAAATTCTCTTACATGCGGTTTATTACTGGTATTTTCGTTTGTAAACATTTTGGATCTATGGTTTACATAGATGTGCGGGCATATCCGAGTAAATATTTTCTGTGATTTCCAAGGAGGTAAAAGTAAACATACAAGAAGTACTACAATCTGTATTATGGCTTTAAGTGGTTGTGTGTATATATTTCACTTTCAGTTTAGAAATAACTACTTTATTCGGTAAGTGTGTTGTTGTTTTAAGGTTATTTGTTTTAAATTTAATGAAATGAAATATTTTATAAGATACTGAAAAATAATTAATTTTAACATTATAACATTTATTTCTACTTTAAAAGCACGTACACAACCACTTATGAAACTGACTCCTGTTATAACCTTTAAACACAAAATTATCGATCAATTAGGTTACTTTTAGCAGAGATTAAATTGACTTTTAAAATTTATTTGGAATATATTTAAGTCGACCTTTGTCATTTATTTAATGATATCGAAATGTATATGGGTTTCATAGAATCATGGTTTTCAATCATAGAATTTAATCTTTTATAAAGCAAATTTTATTAAAATTAGAAAATATTTGTCTTGTAATTAGTTCCTTATTCCTGCTCGAAAATGACAGAATTGAGGTTTCTGCTTATTCTGCTTATTTAATTATTCTCATAAATCATCTCTGTTAATTAAACTCGAAAATTGTTTGAACTATGATATCATATGAGTAAATAATCGTTAGGCCATATGGAAAAAGAATTTACTGATACTCAACTATGCAGCATGCTGAAAAAAACCTAATCAATTTAATGGAACTCATGTCCTTTGAGTGACATGCATTCAAAAAAAAAACTGGAATTAAAAGAAATCTGAGTTGGTTTGTTTTAAATTTTTTCATTCTATTTGCAGAACGTGATTTTTGGTTCATGAAATGATATTTTCATAAATGAATTCTTCTTTTGACTCGAAACTATGTTCCATTTTTGTTTACCTTTAAGGATATTAATTTTAATTTTGCAGTTTTGAACACCTACATGGGTTCATTGAATTATGGAATAAAATATAAATGAGATAAAATTTTGATGATTGGACTTATTTGTCTTAAAATTAAGTTTACAAATATTTATTTCAATTTCAATAGTGCTTAAATAATATCAAGAAAATAAAAGCCATGTTTTTTCTGAGAATAGTCGATTTATACAATAAATTTAGATGCAGCTGTGTTGCTGTAGAAACCTGTATTTATTCACTTAAGGCATGTCATCAGGGATTCCTAATCTGAGAAATACCTCCGCAATAAAAAAATAAAATATTATATTTTTATTACTATTATGAAAAAGGTATAGTACACTGCGACTAAAACATCTTTTGTGTCCCTTAGTCGGACTAGAGTGTTTTTCCAAGTGCGATTTCTTAATTAAAAGACAATATAGAGCCTATCTTCCCTAACCTTGAATTCCTATGTTCCACGAAATAGCCTCTTAGACAGTCTAAGTTGGGTTGGATGTTTATTCAATCTACAGTGACTGGTAATACCGTAATAATTCTTAGGTTATTTTTTGATTGCGCTATGCAATCTTTGAAGCGTTTTAGTTTATAGGATCCTAAAAGCATTTTAGTTTGTGATAGTCCTGGTAGCCTGCGCCGTTCATAAGAATGGATACAGTTCCTCTGCCTAGACCACAGAATAGTTCTGGGTCTATCATTCTTGAAGTCGTTCCTCTTCTTGCAAGTTCACCTGTCATTTCATTGACTTGGATTCTAGTACGTGCCGGAGTCCATATTAGGTGCACCTGATTGTTTCAGCCAAGTAAGTTGAGTTTGTCAATGCACTTCCACACTAGTTTGGTCATCACCTGGAACGACATGAATGCTATTATAGCTGCCTGGCTGTCAGTTAGTATTGAAATTCTATTTGCGTTCAAGGTTGAAACTAACGTATCTATATATCGCGTACATTTCCACTTGAAAGATAATTCATGGGCTCATGTGAAGCAATATTAATGAATATTTTAAACTTGAAAGTTGTGCTGTGAAATTTTCCAAATAGTATTCTGCTCATCCAACGAATCATAGAAAAGCAAATATTACTGTAATGCTGTAACCATCCATTCTTCTCATATGATACTTTGTAATTTCTTTTATTTTCTAAGGTTAATGAGATATTGAAAGGGTAACCTTTTTCCAACGAGAAATAAGATAAAGAAGAAATCATAGTGCTAGTATAAGTTCACACCCAAGCAACTTTCGAACGATGTGGCTCAAACTGGAAACTGAGGTCTCTTGCGACTATTTTAACGGGAATGAAATAAACAAAAATTGAAGATTAAATATAAACGTTATGAAATAATTAAAAATACTTGTAACTTTCTGATCATACATTGTCTTAATATATGCATCAGATAAAAAGGGCTTTAAAGTAAAGAGTTAATGTGGAACAATTATATACGAGTAGTAACAATCTTACTAATATCCATTTGCTTATATACATTTTTAACTAATACCCTTTCCCTCATAATATCATAATAATATTATATGAAAAAATAGTTTCTAAAAATGAAATTTAAATTGCATTTATTAATTATGTATTTAAAGAACCCCAAAAGAGCTCTCAGGTATTTTGTCATGGGAGTATAAACACCTATTATTTTTAAAGTAAATATTATTTAAATTGCAAAATAGACAGAAAATTAGACATATGTGTTTAACATAAGAGTAGAATTGTTATTTCTTTTATTCTGTTTGTCTTTTCTATGACGTCATTGCTAAATTATTAATTCACACTCCAACCTTAAATGCAAACATTGCCGATAGGAAAATTACTTAGAAAATTGTTTTCTGTTTAACTTTGACAACGTGTAGTTGTCGTTGAGTTGTTGTTGTTGGTCTTTTCCATTTTAGTGGGTGACTTAGATAATTTGCTTCAAACCTTTATCGAAATATATCGATTGGCTGGGACATAAAATCAATAGCGACATAGTTTCGGTCGTTGATGAGAAAATAGTTTAAAAATAAATAACTTTCTAATAAAAATTGTATGAGAAGCAAACGAGGTTAAATTTCATTTAGTCTGATGTTTAATATTAAAGGCTAATCAAATTTTTATTAAAAAATGTTTCAAATAAATTTTAAATTTTGATGTTTTATAATTTTTTTATTACTTTCAAAAATCCTTTTATATTTTTTTTAAAAAGTCTTTTTTAAACGAAATAATAATATAAGAAAAATGATTTTATCAATTTATTCTTTCCTTGACTTCAAGCCTACTTATATACTAACACTCTTAAAATCTAAAGTGATCGAATAATATTAACAGAGTAGTAATCCTGGGTAGATGTGTCATTACTTTTCTGTCACAGTTAGTTAGTTGCACACTTATTGATACAGCTTCTTTTAATTTGTTTCATATTTACTGATATATCTTCTTAAATGCAGATTAGTTCAATTTCCGCTTGTATTTTTTGACGTCAAATCAAATCAAATATAAGGCACATTTTAATTTCATTATAGTAATAACCTTAAAAATAATATTTTATAACAAATTTCCTGGTGATATTTTAAACATGAAGATATTGGGAAGATATATTTATAATTTTAATTATTATAATATAATAATAATTAATTATAATATAATTAACTGGCAAAAATGTCATCTTTAATTTCTCAATAGTAAGTAAGATTTATTATAAATGTACCGCTAAGTATCTGTGTAATTCATTTTATTAACTTTATGGTTCAACATAAAAACGCTAGTTTCTTCGTTCCGTAGTATTTAGTTTGAGTTGTGTCTAAATTCTTTTCGATTCTTGAAGATTTGTCTACTTGCAGTTTTTTATGGTAAAGTTTGTGTAACTTTTACTCTTGCAGGATGGAGGTTAGAATATTCCAAAGATAAAGCATGCCTGTCGTAAAAGGTGAATTAATCCCAGTAAGCGTCGGAGAGTATGGTTTAAAAGATCACAATGACCTTGTGATGCCCCAGTAACATGTCGAGTCGACACCGTCTTTCACTAAGCGTTCTCTACTTTGGGGTGGCATAGAGGGATCCAAATATGTATATCGAAAGGCTTTATATTTTGCTAATGCACCACCGTGGGAGATGGAAATACAGAGCATCTGCTTTTTATTTTCAATGGTACTAAAGCACCACCGTGCTTCAAAACAGAGACCGGTAAGGTTCCTGATAATGGTACACCGGAAAATATGATTACAAGGACTGTTACCTATGAGCTGATTGTGCGTCTCTGTTACCTGAGTATGCATAGTGGAATCTTGTTAAAATGGCTTTTAGAAGAATTCGTAACCTCTTTTGTCCATTGAAAACTTGGCAAATCTTACAGACGTTCGAGCTTCGTGCTCTGGATGGTGTCTTGACGAAATACTTGACACAAAATCAAAATACAAAATCGTTAATCGTCAGACATCGGGGTGACTTTAGTGTGTTGAAGTCTCACACTATCTTGGGATCTCAATTGCTTGATTGCTTTACACTTCCTTAAAAAAAGTTTTCAAAATCAGACCAAGATCCTTTTCTTGTTTTTCTGCGGTTTCTTGTTAATCTTAACTCTCCTTCCGGTGTTCGTGAAGGTGGTCTTTATGTATATTACCCATCCTGTTCACTCAAACATTGTTTCGTTAAGTATGGTTTAATAATTTTATTTTTAATTAGTTTATTGGATTATTGGTTACATCTAAAACGATACATTTCACTTTATTGCACTGATTCAAATAATTCTTCTCTATACTCTTCAGCCTGGACACCCTAAACTTTGATACATTTTGTTATAATTCTTGAATATGTCAGGCCTTTTCATTTACTTAACACACTGCAGATAGCAGTCAAATTTATTTGGTACGATTTTAATTAAATTTTGAATTTTTGATTAATTTTTTAATACTAACCAATACTTAAATATTAAAATGCAACAAAATAATTAAGTTTATTTACAAAACTTTACTATGACATCTCCCCTGATTATAACTATTAAAATGTATGTTTGACCTTTGATTTTTAATTGTTAATTGCTGTTCAGTACAGCTTATTCTCATGGCAATAAATTACGGGAATATTACAAACTATTAAAACAGCATTAGTGCTAATATTAATATGTGTATTAATAAGAGAAATTTAGCTTATAAATTTATACATAAATTCTAATATATAACATAAACAACTTATTATTTTCCATTAGTTTACTTAAGCATTTGTTATGAAATATGCACATTATTGCTTCAATCATAATTGCATAATTAGATAATATATTTTTTTTAATAGTTCACTATATAAAAGTAACATTAATCATAATAAAAACATTTAGGTTCTGTACCCAACCTGTTGTATGAGTAACACTTAGTTTTTCGGTAGATAGCGCTGTATTCTTTTTGAAGTACTTCCCCTTTTGAATTGAAAAACTTCAAAATAAATTAAAATAAAATAAAAAAACATGAAGTATACGTCAGTAAATTCATTCAACAGAAGGAGAAATTAACCTTGTGAAGGTATGACGTAATAAATATAACTATGACGTCACAAAAAAGCTCTTACGAAGTAGAATTGTATGAGTAATATTTTCCCGCCAAAAGTACAAAAACAAAATAAATAAACAGCAAAGTTATGTTGCACTTTCTAGGTTACTGGGTTTCTTGTTTTTATTGTGGACAACAGTGCGTATGAGTATTTGTGGGCAAATATTTTAGGTTTATATGTATTTGTTTATTATTTCAAAGAGAAAAAGATGCTGTGGAGAGACGGACAGAGAGAGAGAAAGAGAGTGAGAGAGTATTATGTAACACGTGCTTGGGCTAACTGCGCTCTTTTGAATTTACAAAAAAGAAAATTTTATTTGAATTTTCGGTTACTATTTGAATTTTTAAAGGACGAGTTTAAATTAAGAAGTCCAGAATTGTTGGAAAGGATGTGTAAGTGTTGTTAAATTATTTATATTATTTTAAATAAAAATAAAATAATACATTTTAAATAAAAATTTATGAGTTAATATTTTTATTGCATGAAATATTTCAATATATTAAATTAAAAATGTATTATATTTATTTACTAAGGCCATGTGCGAATTCGAGTAAATTGAGATAAAGTTAATTGAAATTTCATAGGGATTTTTTGCACTGCATTTATTTAAATATTTATTTATTTATTTATTGCACTTATTTTTTATTTTTGGTTAAAAGTTTTCAAATTTATTTTTTAATTATTAAACATCTCATAAAATTTTCACAATGGTTACACCTAAATCAACTAATTTTTATCTAATTTACCCTATTCGAAATTCTGATAAACACTAACATTTGCTGCCATACCGACAAAATTTGCATTTTCCCTCAATTTACCATCACTTTACCAACACTCTGTGGTGATTGTTCAAAGTTAAACTATCAAATATGCGAGTGAAAATAACTACAATATGGATTTTTTATGGAATATAGTTTTATTTTCTATATGTTTATACACATATAAATATTTTGTTAATTTTAGTTAAGTAAGTATGTTGAACCTTTTTGCTGGGGGGTTTCTGCAGAGTCCCACCCATCTCACTGACTAATTTGTGTATTCCTCATAAGCTTCGTGATTATTCCATGACTGATCTAAGATCTGCGTGTCGCCCTGTGCGGTTAGTGATTACTCAGAGATTAGATAGTGCTAAGTAGGACAGCACATAGCTACAGGGATTTGTCCCTGAATTCTAAGGTTTCTTAGCATTTCATTCGTGCGGATGTACTATTACACTTTGAAGAGTCTTCGTAGGGCCTGACTATGAATATGATTAGATCTTTTAGCTTAATATTTCTTTTACATCGGATTTTTTACAATAAAGGAGCAAACAATAAATTAAAAAACTCGAATGTTGTTAAATTATTTAAATAATTTTAATTTAAAATAAAAATTAAATTTGTATTTATTTTCTTTCTATTTTACTTCTTATTTCAATTAATAATTTATATTCATTATTAACTTAATGAAAACACACCAAAAAATATCAACCTGGCAATTCCATTTTTTGTCGGAATTTTCTCCCAAATCATTAAACTTTTTAAGGATTGCGTGAAAGCAGGAGTGGTAAAGGAAACTGTAATTTCAAGCACGTTACACTCACACAGACAAACAAAAGTTGTTGTAAAATGAAAATGAAAACACACATGCACTACCATTTTTAGACTCATCTGCAAGAACGTTTGCATGTCCTGTTTTGGTTTGCTCGTTTTTTTTCCTTTTTTTTGCAACAAAGCCAAAGGAAAAGAAATCAAAATGAAAAGGAGTAAAAAACACTTCTTAGCTATGACAGGCACAATATTACCAACAACGTAGAGTGGAGCTGCCGCACGCAGTTCGTGGTTGGCAAACGTGCTATTCGCATCGAAATTGGGTGTTGTACGCAGCCTAAGTGCACGCGTTCGAACTTATATTATAAAGGATATGCTTTGAACAATAAAAGACAAAACAACAACAAATATTTAATTAAAATTAATTAAATAAAATTTAATAAAAAAAAAAATCAAACAATTTTTAATGAAATATAAATTTTAATTTCCTCAATGAAATTGTGTAGTGTTGTGTAGTGTCAAGTAGTAGTTTTCTTTACCTAAACGCTTTGGTGTAGTTGAGCAAGTAAAAAAAAAACAAACAAAATTATAATGATTATGTTAGAAAAATCCTTTTCTTGTCCTTGATAAATTCTAAAAATGTTTTTACGTTTCATTTAAGTGTAATGTGGAAGTCGCTAGTAACTTTCTTTTTGCAGTGAAATAGACTTTTCATATAGCACTCATCGCTGCTTTCTCAGTTTTAATATTTAAGTGATATTATCCTTGCAATTCTCGAATGCTGTAAACTATTTTCAAATGCAAGAAAAATAAAGTGCATAGTATAAAGATGCTTCAGCGAGTGTGTTTTTTAATAATAAATTTTTATCTGAAAAATAAAAGTGATGTCATAAAAATATCAATCAATGTCAAGTTCAACACATGAATTACATAAAATTTAAACGGAAATGTGTGCTAAATATTATTCCTATGAAATATAGTTCTAACATCAAAAGTTAATAATATTATTTAGTGGTAATGTTTGCAAGAACTTATAATTTAATTGAGCATCTGCAATGCTTTTAAAAAAATTTTGTTTCTAGAACTCAAAATCGATTTTGAATTAAATTTCCATTTAGAAGTGAGAATTTAACATTGTCATGTACGAGTATGTCTCTGTTGTATATCTATTACATATAACATATTACATATTTTTTATTTCTACAATTTGTAACTTCAAATATCACATAGCATATAGTATTTGTAAGCTATTGTACTTTTACTATTAAATATGTCAAAGAGAAAATACGTTGTCTATTCCTACTCACGTAATTAAATCTAACAAAAAAGTCTATTAATTTCTGTGCTGTATGTAAGAAGTTAAGCTATTAAATACCTAAGTGAAAATAACTACAACATAAAATTTTTATAGAACACATATCTATACCATATCTAAAGAATTTTTGTTTCATCTGAATTGTATCTAAAATTTCGGCAACTTACACATACCTAATCTGTGTTTCCAAATGTTTTCTTGATGAAAAGTTGGTCAAATTAAATTTTGTCGAGAAATTAAGACTTATATTTCATTTCATGTTTTAATCCTAAATTAATGTCTCAAATATATTTTTGGAGAGTTTCATTAAAATATATAATATAAAATTTATATTTATATTTAATATATTATCAGTAATCTTTTTCTTTTGTTTCTCTGAAGAATATTCTTTTAAAACTTATGAAGGATATTCTTTTAAAACTTATGGTTTTTTACCATATTATTCTGATAACTTAGAAAGTTATCAGGGTTCAGTATAGTGAATAAAATTCTTCAAAATAAAACTGATTGGTGTAAGACTGTTACATAGAACTAAACACAACTGAGAAATTGAAATATATTGAACTTTTCATTAGTTTTTATTTTTGTTACTGGGCTTAGGTCGTTTAGTTAAGCCCAGTAATAAATATAAAAAATAATTTAATATTGATTATAATAACAATTTATTGAACTTTTCATACAAAAACTCTAAAATCTTTTACTACTCGTAATTGATAATGGTTTAATCACTTTAATCAGAACTGAAATCGCAATCATGAAAGGTGAAATGAATTAATAATATATTCCTATGCGTTCTTTAGATTAAATGAATGAATGTTTTGTCTTTAAATGAAAGTTAATTTAAAGAGGAAAATAAATTAAGACTTTCGAATGGGATGCAGTTATGGAAGTTAATTTTTTGAAAGAGATGTATGGGATGATACCTACTTATAATCAACTTACATCTTCACAAGAACGGAAAAATTCTATTGAAAATTCTATTTTCATAATTTCCATTCTTTTAATATATTTGGATGTTGTCCTCAATAAAACTTTGAACTTTCTATGTAGTTCAATTATTATTTTAGATGTATGAACATAAAGGAAACTGGAATATATGAATGTAAGCGATCTTTTAGAATACAGCTCTTCTTAGAATTCTTTTGATCTGTAATAACCTCAGATAAACTTGAGGTGTTACCCAGCTTTAATATTGAAAATTCAATGAATTCAATTAAGGTACTTTGTAAATTTTGTTCTATTAATGTGTGTCTTACACATTAATAGGATCTTTGGACTTTCTCCATTGAAACATGAAAGCAGATAAGCGCCATCCCAAGATAGAGCTGCAGTTAGGGCACACATTGAAAATTGACGCAATTATGCATGACAAGTATTTGTTCAGTATATGGATATATTCTGCATATTCAATTCTTGCAGCACGTGTCGATGTACCCATTATATGAAGAAAGGAATCCATGAATGCCACTTAGAAGGAGGTCTCTAGGGTTTTGTAGGTGAATTATGTTGGATTTATAGGTCAAACTATGTGCAACTAAGGTTTGACAAATTGTTACTTTTTTAGGAATCTGAAAAAAATAGCCACTATGACGATTAAAATTTATAAAGTACTCGTTGATTTCATTCATAATTATGTCTTTCTTTTATGCGAAGTTTCTTAACATATCTTGTGGTTCGCCACATTTAAGGCTTTAATAAATCTCTGCTGTCTCACCTATGTAATTTAAAAAACAAGCATTAAGAAAGAAAATTACATACTTATGAAAACAAATTTTTTCTTTCGCTAGTAGAATATTATATTAGTTTGGGAATTTCATGAATGATGAGAAGTTTTGGTCATCATTATGCCAAAATTAATATGGCCAATTTACATGTGATTTTAAACTGATTTTTAACAATTGAATTGGCTCTCTGTGGGGAATTTACCACATGTTGACTTACATTGGGGTAAAGGTTATTAAATATTTTTGGTTGTTAATGTGACTTCACATGTCTCATGTATTTTGGTTGAAATTTATTGTCTACATCCTACCATTTTTCCAATGCAAAGTTCTGTTACATTTTTTAGTCTGTCGGTACTGTAAACAGAAGAAATCTTCCAAAAACAGTGGGGTGAAAGTTGGAGTGAAAAGGATATATTAAAACCATATGTTTTGGCTCTGTCGGGTGTTAAAATAATTTGAAATGGAAAATAGGATGTGAAAGGAACCATATGTAGTTTGAGAGTGTGATAAGAATATTCAAAATATTGAACTTCGCAATGTTGTATACGTGGTATTGTGATTGTGACTCATTCTTCTCTCAGGTTCTTAGTAATTTTAGCATTTTATAAGTAACAAACCTGCAGTTTACAATTTTAATCTTATGTGAACGTATGAAATCCGTTGTTTTTTTTTCTTGAATGAAATCTAAAATTGAACAGCTTTTTTTCTAGAATATATCAAAGTTTCATAAGATTTAAAAAAAAATATTCCGTTTATAAATGTATAAATAATTGAAATCTGGAAGATCTTGTTGATATGCTTTAAAAGTGTTGAATATAAGACTTTTTTGCTCTTGTTTTTACCTAGTAAAAATCAATTAAAATTACAATAAATATGTAATGCTGAATAAAAACCTCTAAGTGCTTTTAATCAAATAATAAAGATAGGTACGGTTCTCCATGTCAATATTCTGGGATTATTTCTGTTACCAACAGAACTCAGAACAGAACAAAACAGAATTTGGGAGTTAAATATTAGTTCTTCTTTTGAGGAGGTGAGATATAGTATTATAATATACATACATATATATAGGTATAATATATATAATAATAAAAAGTAAAAGTTAAAATACATACCATGCTGATATTATTACAAATTAATATTTAAACTAGTTAATTAAAGGAGTTAAAATATTGTAATTCACATTTTAATTTCATGGTTAATTTTCTCAAAGTTAAAATGTGGTCCAATGAGATTAAAATCTTTTTCGTTACAAATTAAAACAAATTGCATTAAATTTCTTATATTAACATTTTTTGTTATTTTTTTGCAGCTAATTTTGAAATTAGTAAGTTTTAATTTGAGAATTGCAGCAACTAATTAAGTGGTTTTTCTTATTATCAGCTTCTCAGAAATATCTTTCATCTTCGGATTTCCGGAATATTAGCAGATTGTATTAAAGAAAAATCTGCAATCATTTTTTAACTTTTTTTCTGAGATAATTGAAAAAGAGTAGTTATTTTTTTCTTGGTTGTCTAGGGAAGTTCACAGAATTATTTCAGTTTTTTGTTAAAGTTTTTTTACACTTTTTGTAAAAGTTTCTTCCTTAAATTGTATAATAATAGATGCAATATATCTTTTAATTCTTTTTTATATAAATATAAATCAATAAAAATTAATATTAGGTAATATTAATGTTTATTCTCAAATTTTTAGTAACCAATTTGTCTTCTATGTCTCAATAAATATTACTTTATGATAACAACACATATATTTATATAAAAATAAAAATAAAATAAATTAAATTAAATTAAAGCGAAATTTAATAAAATAATATTGGAGTAACATTAGCATGACTTTCTCAGCATTACGTTCCTAGATTAGGTTCTATACATAAGAAAGAACAAATCGTGCAACAACTAATGCCTCTTCAAATAAAATAGCATTGAAATTTAACAATTAAAAATAAAAATACAATTAATTAATTAATTCAATTATTCTACAGCTGGTTTATGATTTCGTTCTAATATAAACACAGCAAGTAAAATTGTTGGTAAAAACTTTCACAGCAAAAGTAATAAAACTTGGATAAGTTGGTTAAGGTGCGTTGATTCTGAGCTTCACATTTGGCAAGACCCGACTTCGATTCCTGGTACTTGCAGTCGCAAAAAATTATTTACAAATAATTAAATACAAGAATTATTTCCAAGACCACTAATGATGGGTATTTGGTAATACTTGAAAAAGCTTTATGGTCAGCCAAAAATTCAATTAATTGAAACAATATAAAAAAAAATAAAATTTTTGTTGTTGTAGTTCAGTACTGTTCGAAAAAACCTCTTTATAAAATAATATTAAAATTAAGAAATAAAATTTATTCTTGTAAAATTTAATACTTATAGTATAAATATTTATATCCGCGCATGCTGTTATTTGTGTTTATATATGTGTCCTTTTTATTGAAGTAATTATTTTATATTTGAAAAAATCTCAAATTTACAGTGCGAAATAAAATAAATCCGACTGAATTACACTGAAATGCTAAATAACAAGAAAATTAAAAGATATATTTTTTATTTTAACTCAAATTAACCTCAAAATTACTCAATAATTTTAATTTAATTTAATATTCATTTTATTGTTAAAACATTTTTATTACGAAAAAAAATGTCCTTTTCTGAAATTTATTGTATAAAAGATAGTGGGTGTATTTTTTCTGTTAAGCTCTTCATTAAGTTGACTTTAAGTATTTGAAATTTTAATTAAAATTATTATTTTGTAGTAAAAAAATTTTTTAAGAAACTCTTTTGTTATATATTAACTGTATTTAATGTCATACCCTCGTCAATGAAAAATATACAACTCCTGACATTTTTTCCGTGCGATAATTAAAACAAAACAAAACAGAACGTCCTTTGTAATTTAAGATAAATTTGTTTACAAGTTTAAAAATGTGACATCTCTCTAACTCATTGCCTTAAAAGATATTTTAATATTGCCGTAGGTGCTACTTTCAATATCTTATGGAGGTAATGGAGTAAAAATAGTAAACGTGAAATGCATAAATTTATTTGTATGTATATATTTGAATATTTATATGAAACTTTTTATATATAGCTTATACTAGAGGTAAATAATTAGGCGTCCTTTATTGTATAAAATAAGTCAATTGAATTGAAAGATGAATGTCACATTGAAATGAAGTTTGAGTTATGTGCAAGAGAAGGATACTTTATATAATAAAATATAAAAATATATTAATGAGATGACTTTCAAAAAGAAGGTAGCTTTTGGCTTGCTTTTTATACAAATATTTACTTTAAGTATTTAAATTAATTTTTATAAAGAGGTTTTTCGAACCGCAGTGAACTACAACAGAAAAAATTCATATTTTATATTATTTTTAATTAATTGAATTTTTAGCTGACCATACAGCTGTTTCGAGTATTGCCAAACACCCATCATCAGTGGTCTTGGAAGTTAATCTTGTATTTAATTATACGCAAATAATTTTTTGAGACTGCCAGTACAAGGAATCGAATTCGTATCCTACCAAATTTGAAGCTCAGAGTCAAAGCCGTACTTGACTTTTATATTCGCACATTTTTCTGAAGTTTTGCTAATTTGCTGTAAAAGTTTTATTGACAAATTTATTTTATTATTAAAAAATTTATTTTTATGTAATGCATACTTATCTTATTTTTTAAACAATGGTTTACACCTTATATTAAAAGCAATATTGATTAAACATGTTATGGATTAATTTTCAAAGTCACCCACAGGATCTCTCCTGGAAGAAACTTAGACTTTTTTTATGGTGCGAATTGTTTTAAAGTTTTTGCATTTTATTTTCGCTAGATCTGAACGTATTTTAAATTACTCTTGTTAGATATTTTTTACCTCTTTTCTATGTAATCTACTTTATCTTCATATATTCAAAATAAGTCTGACTATAAACTATCATTTGATCAATTTATAATTTATCAATGTAGAAAACCAGTTGATATCGATAAGTTATTTAGTCCTGATGTTTGTTATTGTTGATATTACTTTCGTTCGCAGGATTTTTGATTGCAGCCTTTGGATAGTATTTATATAAGTCTTGCAGGTGGTTCTCCATATTTCAATTTCATATTTCCAAATCGGAACAATAACAGTTTTGTAAATTAGTAGTTTGTTGTCTATTAACAGACTGGAATTTTTACCAAGAAGCCAATATAGATCTGCAAATCTTCGAGGAGCTTCCTTTTTCTTCTGAATTATGTGCTCTTTCCAATTCAGCTTTTGGTCTAATAGCATGCCCAAGTATTTGGCTTTCTTGCAGATTGGTATATCAATGTTAGCAAGTTTCAGTTTCTGTTCTTAAAATTTCTTGTTGGTGAAAATAACTGTGTCAGACCAATGCATCAATTCGTTTAGTTGATTTCGAAAGTTTGCAGTTGCTTTTGTGATGTCATGGTTTATTGATAGAAGTCCAGTGTCGTCAGCAAACGTTACAGTTAGTATTTCTCCACTTTTTAGGAATGTCTGCCGTGTATAATAGATATAAGATCGGGCCTAATACACTTCTATTTTTATCATGTGGGATGTGTTGTTTTGATATTGCTCTTTGTGCGTATCTATCTTTAAGGTAGCTATTCAGTAGTAAATAAAAACTGCCCGGCAATATTCTTGATACTTTGTAAAGCAATCTTTTGTGCCAGATGCTGTCGAATGCTTTAGCTACGTCTAAAAACACATCCACAGTGATCTTCTTTTAGTCTATATTCATTGCAATTTTGCTAGCTACCCGATGAATTTGCTGAATTGTAGAATGCTGAATGAATCGAAATTGTTGATTTGGCAATAGGTTATTTTGCATTTGTATTATTGGTTTCAGTCCGGAGAAAAGAAGATTTTCAAATAGTTTATATAAAATGGGTAATAAGCTGATCGGTCTGTGAGAGTTGACAATTGAAGCATTTTTGTTTGGTTTAGGTATTGCTACAACCTTCGATACTTTTCAAACAGAAGGGATAATCTTATTGCTAATCATGCAGTTAGAGATGTTTCTAATGTAAATGATAAGAGTAGCTATTACAGGTAATTATAGAAGGAATTTTTATTTCAGCAATTGTTATCTTCTTAATTTTAACGTTCTTCAGGGTCAGGTTTTTAAGTAGTACATGGTTTTTATCATGTTCATGGTTTGTAAATGTGCTCTTAAAATACTCAGCGAGAACAGTTGCTTTTTCTTGATTTGTTCGCGCCCTAGTGTTATCTTCTTTTTCAAGCAGTTTGCAATGGAGTATGGCTTTATTTTAAGTTGAACTTTTCTTTATTTCAGCTTGATATTTGTAGTTACTTTGCAATACGAAGTTTGATATCCAAGGGTTTTGATAGCAAGTCTCTATCATTGTCAATTGTGTTATGTGGTTAATTAAAAAGTAAAGTTTTTTTTCTTGATTTTTCTATAGAATTAGTAACTATTTTTTTTTTGCGGTGGGGAGAATTGTAATGCCACTGATCACAATCCGGCGCCCCGGAAAGTGAGTGCCTAACTCACACAGACTAAAACCACTTCTCCTCATTCTTAGAAAGCTGGTCCTACCCCGTGACTATGTAATTATTACGTAGAGGTGGTTTCCCTATCAGTCATTTAAGACTTCCATCAGTATGACTTACTACAAGGCCGCGCTACTGCTTCTGGTGATTAGCGTTGCTCTGCATTTTGAAGTGGTACATGTATTTGCTCATTTGCCTTTTGTAGAGATTTAATTTTTTCAATGTTAGGACCTTTTCAGCAAACATTGCTATGCGATCCCAGTTAGTTTTGTTTTCGACCATTTTTTCTGCCATCGTCGTGTAATCGAAAGTGTAAGAGTAATAGCTAAGAGTAAACTACTGCCATTTTATTGGACTGGTGTAGTACATATAGGATGGGTACGAATATATCAACACGGGGTAAATTTAATTTAATTAGCTTGAGCGAATAAAATTGATCTTTTGTTACATGCGAAAGAATCGTTAGTTATCACAACATAAGGGAATGTGGGTAGAATTACACTTCACAATATCGTGATCCACGTCATGCTATCTATAAAATATGGATAGCAGTTTAATATCTATTAAACTTCATGCTGAGTTTAATACTATACTAAATCTATAATAGGAAGACAGTGAAGAATATTTTGTTATCTCAAAAACCTTTTATTGTTAGTGGTTGTTTGTAATTGTTTAATAGTTGAATGTTTTTGGTGTGATAAGAGATAAAAATATTTAATCTCTACCCATAATTGGTTTGGGATGCCGAAGTAAAAGTATTTCAAAAACTTTGGAAACGATTAATTCTAACTTTTTATATACCGTTTCTTTTTTATTTATCTTTTATACTGCACTTTACATATGTGTGTAAACAATATTAAATAAAGTCTTTAATAGTTTCGTTTAATAGCTACCAGGTCTATGTTATTTGTTTATTAGCGGCAAATGTAACTATTGCTTCAAAAAATAATTATTATATTGTTTCTAACTACTTTAATAGGAAGAAATGGTTCTGTTAAAGATTAAATTTTATCTATTTTTTAGATAAAATGATTCTTGACAATAATTGCTTATATTTCCAGAAGTTTAACTTGTCGGTAATTGTCGTCATATTTTGTATAATTGCTGTTGTGATTTTCTGAACAAATTTGTAATCAATTATGCTTCAATTTTTAAGTAATAAAATTGAAGATACAAATTGTCATAAAAATTAATGGACAATTTTAGTAGATTAAATGTGAAAGAGAAGAAAACAAAAACTGTGCTTCCCAGTTTTTAATTGCAAAAGCTTAAAGATAAACGAATAAAAATTATTAAAATGGTTTTATCTTTATAATGAATACGTAGTGTGACTTTAGATAAGAATCGTTAAATATTCAGATATAATACAATAATTAATTTATTTTTTAAAATGCTCAATAACAAATGAAGTCACGTTTTAAATAGTTATTAATTTAAATACTTACTTTTAATAATAACGATTTTGAAATTGGTTTTTGTGTGCATATTGTTTAAGAGAATATTTACTAAAATATTTGTGAATATTGACGTTGCGGACTATCTTCTTATGGAACTTAGTCAGTTGTAAGATTTTCTCTTCAAGCGCGTTATAGGCTTCATTAAATGCTAATTAAGGCATTTCGCTATTTGTATTGTAACACAATTAGCCTCAATGCATAAATGCTTCATTAAGATCTTAATAATAACAATTCAACACTTTACTGTCGTTTTGTCGTGATTGCACTATGTGTTTCAGTCCACCTTACAACTGTAATGTCTTATTACAGAGTCTTAGCATCCGGTTAATGTTATGGATATGTTACTTAAGTTCTAGTTACTGATGGACTAAAGTTCACAACATTTATTTTTATTCATTTTAACTTTTATTATTTTGATGGCACATGTTCTTATTTTATCTAAATGCAATTTAAGTTGGTTGGTTATTTTATGTAAATATACGTGTATTTATCAGGTTAGCTTGACAATGAAAATTAAGGTAAACACATTCATTTTGGTTTAATTTTCCGCTATAAAATATTTGCATGATATATTTTATACATTCCCCGAAGATGACTATCGAAGATAATCGAAAAATTAAAATAATAATTCAATAAAATATAATTATTAAATATATAATTTTTAATTTTTTTAATTAAATGACCAATCAGGCCGTTCAATAATAATTATGTTAACACGATGTCAAAACATACAAATATTTTTATTTTAGATATACTATACCTATCTGCTTGATAAGGCCATGGTCTTCTTTGTAGTAATTTTGGTTATAAAGAGCCAGATTAATACATATAAGAATACAACTAGAGCATTAATATATTTTTATATAAATATTCTGTTAAAGAGAGCAATGCTTTTAGAGAGAGAGAGCGCAATGGTTTTAAAGAGTCAAATTATACGTATAGGAGTAGTGGCAGAGTTCTTAGTTATAATATATTTTTTAAAATTTTTAGGACTAATCTTTAGGACTGCATATAGTCATCATCATTACTGCCATACATTTTAATCCGGAATGGACAAAAACAAATCCTGATTGACTTGCTTTTTAATGTAAACAAGTATCAGGTTATAGATACTATACTGTGTACAATAGATCAAGCTGGTCGTAGTACCCTAAAGGCCTTAACCTAACCCATGAACCATTCCATCAGGATATAGATGGTAGTGAAGAGAGCTTGTTTTATTACTAATGCCACCAGGAAAGAGTTTAATCTATCCTTGAATAACCACTACACTTGTCTTTATTCTGTTCTTATATGTTATTACATATAACTTTATAACTTTATTATATCTATGAAATGAACACAATCTACTAATATTTGTATTGCGATTTTTGTCATATCTTCCACATCTCAAAGCCTACTGTATGGTGTATTTGGAATGTTTTGTAGCATTTACTTTTATTGTGGCTTATTGGTATACTTTTATTATTATGTTTATTTGTTATTCTACTACATTTCCTACGTGCTTTTGTAGTGTTTTGTTATCTGTGTATTTCTTTCTGGCTTTGTAATTTGTTAGCAGATTTTTTTGCGTGCGTTTCAATCGTAAAACTCATTATTTGAGTTTCCTTTTTGTCCTGTAGTTGTAAGGATGTTTATTTCCCCACTGCACGTCCTAAGCTAACATAATGTGTCTATGCTTTTGTCATTTCTTGTTTTTTT
>NC_051847.1:85466075-85504402 GCF_002237135.1 Teleopsis dalmanni | reverse complement strand
TCTCTTCACTACCATCTATATCCTGATGTAATGGTTCATAAGTTAGGTTAAGGCCTTTCTGTACTACGACCAGCTTGATCTATTGTGCACTTCTTTACATTAAAAAGCAAGTCAAACAGGATTTGCGTTACTTTATGAATCACCACAAAAATGTGTATGTAAATACGCAGGCAAGAAAGTTCTACCCAAGAGATATATAAAGAACTTTCAAAGAAACTAATATGAAGTATTAATCTACTAATCAATTAGTACAAAATAAAAATGTTCATCTAAGCACAATTGCCTACACAAAATCAAAATATCTCTGTTTACCTACACTTTTGATTATACTTTTACTATGCAAACTTATACCTTAACCTTAAAGATTACACAATCTCAGTAAATAATAGCTTCTAACGAGGAAAACAATATTTATACATATTTTACACAAAATGCTAATACATCCAATTAATTCATATGACTTCGATATATGGGTACTCAAGATAGAACACTGCAAACTGTTTCCAATGAAAAATATTCATTCAAATTTATTGATCCCTAAAGACAGAGTGAAGTGGAGTGGAGAGCAAGGCTTGGGGGACTTACACATATGTATGTTTATTATTAATGTATTATTATATTACTGATGTTATCTGAAATCCTCCTCCTGCCGAAATGCATTTGAGACTGCAGCTCCGCATGAAACAACACTTTAATATAAACTCAATTATGTTTTAAAACCGTGAACTCGGATAATAGAAAATAATTTTTTTCATTAAATCAAAGATATAAGATATAATAAGATACAAAGATATAGTCAACTACAAAATAATTTATACGCACTAGCCGAAATCTGTATGGTAGCACGCTTAAATATATCAATGTCGAAGAACATAAGGAAAACTGTACGCTATGTAGCGGAATAGAGTAGACTAATAAAATGTGCTTAACTTCCTTTGCCAAAAAAGATTTGTCCATTCCGGATTAATATGTCTGGCAGTAATGATGATGACTATACGCAGTCCTAAAGATTAGTCCTAAAAATTTTAAAAAATGTATTATAATTAAGAACTCTGCCACCACACGTATAATTTGACTCTTTAAAACCATTGCTCTCTCTCTCCCTAAAAGCATTCCTCTCTTTAACAGAATACTTACATAAAAATATATTAATGTTCTAGTTGTATTCTTATATGTATAAATCTTTATAACCCAAATTACTACAAAGAAGACCATGGCCTTATCAAGCAGATAGGTATATCTAAAATAAAAATATTTGTATGTTTTGACATCGTGTTAACATAATTATTATTGAACGGCCTGATTGGTCATTTAATTAAAAAAATTAAAAATTATATATTTAATAATTATATTTTATTGAATTATTATTTTAATTTTTCGATTATCTTCGATAGTTATCTTCGGGGAATGTACAAAATATATTATGCAAAAATTTTATAGCGGAAAATTAAACCAAAATGAATGTGTTTACCTTAATTTTCATTGTCAAGCTAGCCTGATAAATCCTAGCTAGCCTGATATTTACATAAAATAACCAACCAACTTAAATTGCATTTAGATAAAATAAGAACATGTGCCATCAAAATAATAAAAGTTAAAATGAATAAAAATAAATGTTGTGAACTTTAGTCCATCCTAACACCGGAGAAACCGAACAGAATATATTACAATTTTAATATAGCGACAAATAAAGGCAAAGGGCTTCTATGTTGATACAAATAGAACAGAAATTTATTTTTAAGAAACTTTTAAATTTACTTTTAAATTTTTATCTTAAATTTTGTTCCCAATTGAATCTTACAGGTAAAATGAATACAACATAAAAGATTAATGTTAAAACATTAACCGGATGCTAAGACTCTGTAATAAGACATTACAGTTGTAAGGTGGACTGATACACATAGTGCAATCAGGACGAAACGACAGTAAAGTGTTGAATTGTTATTATTAAGATCTTAATAAAGCATTTATGCATTGAGGCTAATTGTGTTACAATAAAAATAGCGAAATGTCTTAATTAGCATTTAATGAAATCTAGGATGCACTTGAAGAGAAGATCTTAGAAGAAGAGATATTCTCCACTTAAACAATATGCACACTAAAACCAATTTTAAAATCGTTATTATTAAAAGTAAGTATTTAAATTAGTAATTGTTTAAAACGTGACTTTATTTGTTATTGAGCATTTTAAAAAATAAATTAATTATTGTATTATATCTGAATATTTAACGATTCTTATCTAAAGTCACACTACGTATTCATTATAAAGATAAAACCATTTTAATAATTTTTTATTTGTTTATCTTTAAGCGTTTGCAATTAAAAACTGGGAAGCACAGTTTTTGTTTTCTTCTATTTCACATTTAATCTACTAAAATTGTCCATTAATTCTTATGACAATTTGTATCTTCAATTTTATTACTTAAAAATTGAAGCATAATTGATTACAAATTTGTTCAGAAAATCACAACAGCAATTATACAAAATATGACGACAATTACCGATTAATACAAGTTAAACTTCTGGAAATATAAGCAATTATTGTCAAAAAAACACTTTATCTAAAAAATAGATAAAATTTAATCTTTAACAGAACCATTTCTTCCTAATAAAGTGGTTAGAAACAATATAATAATCATTTTTTGAAACAATAGTTACATTTGCCACTAATAACACAAATAACATAGACTTGGTAGCTATAAACGAAACTATTAAAGATGTTATTTAATATTGTTTACACACATATATAAAGTTGAGTATAAAAGTTAAATAAAAAAAGACGGTATATAAAAAGTAAGAATCAATCGTTTCCAAAGTTTTTGAAATACTTTTACTTCGGCATCCCAAACCAATTATGGGTAGAGATTAAATATTTTTATCTCTTATCACACCAAAAACATTCAACTATTGAACAATTACAAACAACCACTAACAGTAAAAGGTTTTTGAGATAACAACATATACTTCACCGTCTTCCTATTATAGATATAGTACAAGCTTTCTATTAAATTCAGCACGAAGTTTAATAGATATTAAACAGCTATCTATATTTTATAGATAGCATGAAGTGAATTACAATATTGTGAAGTGCAATTCCATCCACATTTTCTTATGTTGTGATAACTAACGATCCTTTTGCATGTAACAAAAGGTGAGGGTTATCCGCTCAAGCTAATTAAATTAACCCCGTATTGATATATTCGTACCCATCCTATATGTACTAAACCAGTCCGATAAAATGGCAGTAGTTTACTCTTAGCTATTACTCCGTTAACATCAACCCAAAAAAATTACCAGGCTATGATGAGATAACTGGTAAATTCCTTCCAAAATTACCTGTAATAGCTATTATTTACATTAGAAACATCTCTAACTGCATGATTAGCAATAAGATTATCCCTTCTGTTTGAAAAGTATCGAAGGTTGTAGCAATACCTAATTCAAACAAAAATGATTCAATTGTCAACTCTTACAGACCGATCAGCTTATTACCCATTTTATTTAAACTATTTGAAAATCTTCTTTTCTCCCGACTGAAACCAATACCGACTGAAACACCAATTTCGATTCATTCAGCATTCTACAATTCAGCAAATTCATCGGATAGCTAGCAAAATTGCAATGAATATAGACTAAAAGAAGATCACTGTGGGTGTGTTTTTAGACGAAGCTAAAGCATTCGACAGCGTCTGACACGAAAGATTGCTTTACAAACTATCAAGAATATTGCCGGCCAATTTTTATTTACTACTGAAGAGCTACCTTAAAGATAGATGCGCACAAAGAGCAATATCAAAACGACACATCCCACATGATAAAAACAGAAGTGTATTAGGTCCGATCTTGTATCTATTATACACTATTATACACAGACATTCCTAAGCCAAAAAGTAGAGAAACACTAACTGTAACGTTTGCTGACGACACTGGACTTTTATCAATAAACCATAACATCACAAAAGCAACTGCAAACTTTCAAAATCATCTAAACGAATTGATGCATTGGTCTGACACAGTTATTTTCACCAACAAGAAATTTTAAGAACAGAAACTGAAACTTGTTAACATTGATATACCAATCTGCAAGAAAGCCAAATACTTGGGCATGCTATTAGACCAAAAGCTGACTTGGAAAAAGCACATAATTCAGAAGAGAAGGAAGCTTGTCGAAGATTTACAGATCTATATTGGCTTCTTGGTAAAAATTCCAGTCTGTTAATAGACAACAATAACTGTTATTGTTCCGATTTGGAAATATGAAATTAAAATATGGAGAACCACCTGCAAGACTTATATAAATACTATCCAAAGGCTGCAATCAAAAATCCTGCGAACGATAGTAGTATCAACAATAACAAACATCAGGACTAATTAACTTATCGATATCAACTGGTTTTCTACTTTGATAAATTATAAATTGATCAAATGAAAGTTTATAGTCAGACTTATTTTGAATATATGAAGATAAAGTAGATTACATAGAACAGAAGTAAAATATAATTAAAAAAATAATTCAAAATACATTTAGATCTAGCGGAAATAAAATGCAAAAATTTTAAAACAATTCGGATAAAACGTCTGAGTTGGTCTTCCAGGAGAGATCCTGTGACTGACTTTGAAAATTAATCCATGTCTTATCAATATTGCTTTTAATATAAGGTGTAAGTCATTGTTTGAAAAATATAATAAGTATGCGTTACATAAAAATAAATTTGTTAATAATAAAATGAATTTGTCAATAAAACTTTTACAGCAAATTAGCAAAACTTCAGAAAAATGTGCGAATATAAAAGTCAAGTACGGCTTTGACTCTGAGCTTCAAATTTGGCAGGACACGAATTCGATTCCTTGTACTTGCAGTCTCAAAAAATTATTTGCGTATAATTAAATACAAGATTTACTTCCAAGACCACTGATGATGGGTATTTGGTAATACTCGCAACAGCTGTATGGTCAGCTAAAAATTTAATTAATTAAAAATAATATAAAAGTGAATTTTTGCTGTTGTAGTTCACTGCGGTTCGAAAAACCTCTTTATAAAAATTAATTTAAATAAATTTAAAGTAAATATTTGTATAAAAAGCAAGCCAAAAGCTACCTTCTTTTTGAAAGTCATCTCATTAATATATTTTTATATTTTATTATATAAAGTATCCTTCTCTTGTACATAACTCAAACTTCATTTCAATGTGACATTTATCTTTCAATTCAATTGACTTATTTTATACAATAAAGGACGCCTAATTATTTACCTCTAGTATAAGCTATATATAAAAAGTTTCATATAAATATTAAAATATATACATACAAATAAATTTATGCATTTCACGTTTACTATTTTTACTCCATTACCTCCATAAGGTATTGAAAATAGCACCTACGGCAATATTAAAATATCTTTTAAGGCAATGAGTTAGAGAGATGTCACATTTTTAAGCTTGTAAACAAATTTATCTTAAATTACAAAGGACGTTCTGTTTTGTTTTGTTTTAATTATCGCATGGAAAAAATGTCAGGAGTTGTATATTTTTCATTGACGAGGGTATGACATTAAATACAGTAAATATATAACAAAAGAGTTTCTTAAAAAATTTTTTTACTATAAAATAATAATTTTAATTAAAATTTCAAATACTTAAAGTCAACTTAATGAAGAGCTTAACAGAAAAAATACACCCACTATCTTTTATATAATAAATTTCAGAAAAGGACATTTTTTTTCGTAATAAAAATGTTTTAACAATAAAATGAATATTAAATTAAATTAAAATTATTTAGTAATTTTGAGGTTAATTTGAGTTAAAATGAAAAATATATCTTTTAATTTTCTTGTTATTTAGCATTTCAGTGTAATTCAGTCGGATTTATTTTATTTCGCACTGTAAATTTGAGATTTTTTCAAATATAAAATAATTACTTCAATAAAAAGGACACATATATAAACACAAATAACAGCATGCGCGGATATAAATATTTATACTACAAGTATTAAATCTTACAAGAATAAATTTTATTTCTGAATTTTAATATTATTTTATAAAGAGATTTTTTCGAACAGTACTGAACTACAACAACAAAAATTTTATTTTTTTATATTACTTCAATTAATTGAATTTTTGGCTGACCATACAGCTTTTTCAAGTATTGCCAAATACCCATCATTAGTGGTCTTGGAAATAATTCTTGTATTTAATTATTTGTAAATAATTTTTTGAGACTGCAAGTACCAGGAATCGAAGTCGGGTCCTGCCAAATGTAAAGCTCAGAATCAACGCACCTTAACCAACTGATCCAAAGCCGTACTTGACCTTTTATGTTCGCATATTTTTCTAAAGTTTTGTTACTTTTGCTGTGAAAGTTTTTATTAACAATTTTACTTGCTGTGTTTATATTAGAACGAAATCATAAACCAGCTGTAGAATAATTGAATTAATTAATTAATTGTATTATTATTATTATTTATTACATGATTTGTTCTTTCTTATGTATAGAACCTAATCTAGGAACGTAATGCTGAGAAAGTCATGCTAATGTTACTCCAATATTATTTTATTAAATTTCGCTTTAATTTAATTTAATTTATTTTATTTTTATTTTTATATAAGTATATGAGTTGTTATCATAAAGTAATATTTATTGAGACATAGAAGACAAATTGGTTACTAAAAATTTGAGAATAAACATTAATATTACCTAATATTAATTTTTATTGATTTATATTTATATAAAAAAGAATTAAAAGATATATTGCATCTATTATTATACAATTTAAGGAAGAAACTTTTATAAAAAGTGTAAAAAAAATTTAACAAAAAACTGAAATAATTCTGTAAACGTCCCTAGACAACCAAGAAAAAAATAACTACTCTTTTTCAATTATCTCAGAAAAAAAGTTAAAAAATGATTACAGATTTTTCTTTAATACAATCTGCTAGTACTCCGGAAATCCGAAGATGAAAGATATTTCTGAGAAGCTGATAATAAGAAAAACCACATAATTAGTTGCTGCAATTCTCAAATTAAAACTTACTAATTTAAAAATTAGCTGCAAAAAAATAACAAAAAATGTTAATATAAGAAATTTAATGCAATTTGTTTTAATTTGTAACGAAAAAGATTTTAATCTCATTGGACCACATTTTGAGAAAATTTGAGAAAATTAACCATGAAATTAAAATATGAATTACAATATTTTAACTCCTTTAATTAACTAGTTTAAATATTAATTTGTAATAATATCAGCATGGTATGTATTTTAACTTTTACTTTTTATTATTATATATATTATACCTATATATATGTATGTATATTATAATACTGCTCAAAAGAAGAACTAATATTTAACTCCCAAATTCTGTTTTGTTCTGCTCTGAGTTCTGTTGGTAACAGAAATAATCCCAGAATATTGACATGGAGAAGCGTACCTATCTTTATTATTTGATTAAAAGCACTTAGAGGTTTTTATTCAGCATTACAGATTTATTGTAATTTTAACTGATTTTTACTAGATAAAAACAAGAGCAAAAAGGTCTTATATTCGACACTTTTAAAGCATATCAACAAGACCTTCCAGATTTCTTTTATTTATACATTTATAAAAGGAATATTTTTTTTTAAATCTTATCAATCTAAAATCTTTAAATCTTATATCAAATATTCTAGAAAACTAGCTGTTCAATTCTAGATTTCATTCAAGCAAAAAAAAAACAACGGATTTTATACGTTCACATAAGATTAAAATTGTAACCTGCAGGTTTGTTACTTATAAAATGCTAAAATTACTAAGAACCTAAGCGAAGAATGAGTCACATGAGTCAATGAGTATACAACATTGCGAACTTCAATATTTTGAATATTCTTATCACACTCTCAAACTACATATGGTTCCTTTCGCATCCTATTTTCCATTTCAAATTATTTTAACACCCGACAGAGCCAAAACATATGGTTTTAATATATCCTTTTCACTCCAACTTTCACCCCACTGTTTTTGGAAGATTTCTTCTGTTTACAGTACCGACAGACCAAAAAAATGTAACAGAAGTTTGCATTGGAAAAATTGTAGGATGTAGACAATAAATTTCAACCAAAATACGTGAGACATGTGAAGTCACATTAACAACCAAAAATATTTAATAACCTTTACCCCAATGTAAGTCAACATGTGGTAAATTCCCCACAGAGAGCCAATGCAATTGTTAAAAATCAGTTTAAAATCACATGTAAATTGGCCATATTAATTTTGGCATAATGATGACCAAAACTTCTCATCATTCATGAAATTCCTAAACTAATATAATACTCTACTAGCGAAAAAAAAAGAAAAAACAGCAGAGATTTATTAAAGCCTTAAATGTGGCGAACCACAAGATATGTTAAGAAATTTCACATAAAAGAAAGACATAGCTATGAATCAAATCAACGAATACTTTATAAATTTTAATCGTCATAGTGGCTATTTTTTTCTGATTCTTAAAAAAGTAACGATTTGTCAAACCTTAGTTGCACATAGTTTGACCTATAAATCCAACATAATTCACCTACTCAACCCTAGAGACCTCCTTCTAAATGACATTCATGGATTCCTTTCTTCATATAATGGGTATATCGATGCGTGCTGCAAGAATTGAATATGCAGAATAAATCCATATACTGAACAAATACTTGTCATGCATAATTGCGTCAATTTTCAATGTGTGCCCTAACTGCAGCTCTATCTTAGGATGGCTCTTATCCATTTTCATGTGTCAATGCACTTTATCCATTGAAAGTCCAAAGATCCTATTAATTTTTAAGACACTCATTGAATTTTAAATGTTCAATATTAAAGCTGGGTAACACCTCAAGTTTATCTGAGGTTATTACAGATCAAAAGAATTCTAAAAAGAACTGTATTCTAAAAGATCGCTTACATTCATATATTCCAGTTTCCTTTACGTTCATATATCTCGAATAATAATTGAACTACATAAGTACTTCAAAGTTCTATTGAGCACTCCATCTAATTATACTAAAAGAATGGAAATAATGGAAATAGAATTTTCAATATAATTTTTCCGTTCTTGTGAAGATGTAAGTTTATTATAGCTAGGTATCATCCTACACATCTCTTTCAAAAAATTAACTTCCATAACTGCATCCCATTCGGAAGTCTTAATTTATTTTCACCTTTTAAATTAACTTTTATTTAAAGACAAAACATTCATTCATTTAGTCTAACGAACGCTTAGGAATATATTATTAATTCATTTCACCTTTCATGATTGCGATTTTAGTTTTGATTAAAGTGATTAAACCATTGCAAATTAGTAAAAGATGTTAGAGTTTTTGCATGAAAAGATCAATAAATTGTTATTATGTCCAATATTAAATTATTTCTTATATTTATTACTGGGCTTAACTGAACGACCTAAGCCCAGTAACAAAAATAAAAACTAATGAAAAGTTCAATATATTTCAATTTCTCAGTTGTTTTTAGTTCTTACAAATACCAATCAGTTTTATTTTGAAGAATTTTATTTACTATACTGAACCCTGATAACTTTCTGATAACTTTAATAATATAACCATAAGTTTTAAAAGAATATTCTTCATAAGTTTTAAAAGAATATTCTTCAGAGAAACAAAAAAAAAGATTACTGATAATATATTAAATATAAATATAAAATTTGTATTATATATTTTAATGAAACTCTCCAAAAATATATTTGAAGCATTAATTTAGGATTAAAACATGAAATGAAATATAAAAGCCTTAATTTCTCAACAAAATTTAATTTGAAAAACTTTTCGTCAAGAAAACATTTGGAAACACAGATTATGTGTAAGTTACCGAAATTTTAGATACAATTCAAACGAAACAAAATTTATTTAGATATGGTATAGATATGTGTTCCATAAAAATTTTATGTTGTAGATATTTTCACTTAGGTATTTAATAGCTTAACTTCTTACATACAGCACAGAAATTAATAAACTTTTTTGTTAGATTTAATTACGTGAGTAGGAATAAACAATGTATTTTCTCTTTGACATATTTAATAGCAAAAGTACAATAGCTTACAAATACTATATACTATGCGATATTCGAAGATACAAATTGCCGAAATAAAAAATATGTAATATATGTAATAGATATACAACAGAGACGTACTCGTACATGACAATGTTAAACGCTTAGTAGAATTCTCACTTCTAAATGGAAACTTAATTCAAAATCGATTTTGAGTTCTAGAAACAAAATTTTTTTAAAAGCATTGCAGATGCTCAATTAAATTATAAGTTCTTGCAAACATTACCACTAAATAATATTATTAAATTTTAATATTAGAACTATATTTCATAGGAATAATATTTAGCACATATTTCCGTTTAAATTTTATGTAATTCATGTGTTGAACTTGACATTGATTGATATTTTTATGACATCACTTTTATTTTTCAGATAAAAATTTATTATTAAAAAACACACTCGCTGAAGCATCTTTATACTATGCACTTTATTTTTCTTGCATTTGAAAAAAGTTTACTGCATTCGAGAATTGCAAGGATAATATCACTTAAATATTAAAACCGAGAAAGCAACGATGACTGCTAATGAAAAGTCTATTTCACTGCAAAAAGAAAGTTACTAGCGACTTTCACATTACACTTAAATGAAACGTAAAAACACTTTTAGAATTTATCAAGGACAAGAAAAGGATTTTTCTAACATAATCATTATAATTTTGTTTGTTTTTTATTTTTACTTGCTCAACTACACCAAAGCGTTTAGGTAAGGAAAACTACTACTTGACACTACACAACACTACACAATTTCATTGAGGAAATTAAAATTTATATTTCATTAAAAATTGTTTGATTTTTTTTTTTATTAAATTTTATTTAATTAATTTTAATTAAATATTTGTTGTTGTTTTGTCTTTTATTGTTCAAGGCATATCCTTTATAATATAAGTTCGAACGCGTGCACTTAGGCTGCGTACAACACCCAATTTCGATGCGAATAGCACGTTTGCCAACCACGAACTGCGTGCGGCAGCTCCACTCTACGTTGTTGGTAATATTGTGCCTGTCATAGCTAAGAAGCGTTTTTTACTCCTTTTCATTTTGATTTCTTTTCCTTTGGCTTCGTTGCAAAAAAACAGAAAAAAAAAACGAACAAACCAAAACAGGACATGCAAACGTTCTTGCAGATGAGTCTAAAAATGGTAGTGCATGTGTGTTTTCATTTTCATTTTACAACAACTTTTGTTTGTCTGTGTGAGTGTAACGTGCTTGAAATTACAGTTTCCTTTACCACTCCTGCTTTCACGCAATCCTTAAAAAGTTTAATAATTTGGGAGAAAATTCCGACAAAAAATGGAATTGCCAGGTTGATATTTTTTGGTGTGTTTTCATTAAGTTAAATATGAATATAAATTATTCATTGAAATATTTTATTATTAAGTCAATATATTGTAGGAAGTAAAATAGAAAGAAAATAAATACAAATCTAATTTTTATTTTAAATTAAAATTATTTAAATAATTTAACAACATTCGAGTTGTTTTAAGTTATTGTTGACTCCTTTGTTATATAAAAAACCGATGTAAAAGAAATATTAAGCTAAAAGATGTAATCATATTCATAGTCAGGCCCTTCGAAGACTCTTCAAAGTGTAATAGTACATCCGCACGAATAAAATGCTAAGAAACTTTAGAATTCAGGGACAAATCCCTGAAGCTATGTGCTGTCATACTTAGCAGTATCCAATCTCAGAGTAATCAATAACCGGATAGGGGGATACGCAGATCTTAGATCAGTCATTGAATAATTACGAAGCTTATGAGGAATACACAAATTAGTCAGTGAGATGGGTGGGATTCTGCAGAAACCACCCAGCTATCAAAGAGTAAAAGTCCCCAGATGCACTAATACGGAAAAGGTTCAACATACTTACTTAACTAAAATTAACAAAATATTTATATGTATATACACATATAAAAAATAAAACTATATTCCATAAAAAATCCATATTGTAGTTATTTTCACTTACATATTTAATAATTTAACTTTGAACAATTACCACAGAGTGTTGGTAAAGTGACGGTAAATTGAGGGAAAATGCAAATTTTGTCGGTATGGCAGCAAATGTTAGTGTTTACCAGAATTTCGAGTAGGGTAAATTAGATAAAAATTAGTTGATTTAGGTGTAACCATTGTAAAAATTTTATGAGATGTTTAATAATTAATAAATAAATTTAAATACTTTTAACCAAAAATAATAATGAGGTGCAATAAATAAATAAATAAATATTTAAATAAATGCAGTGCAAAAAATCCCTATGAAATTTCAAATTACTTTACCTAAATTTACTCGAATTCGCACACGGCCTTAGTAAATAAGTATAATACATATTTTATTTAATATATTTAAATATCTCATGCAATAAAAATATTAACTCATAAATATTTATTTAAAATGAATTATTTTTATTTAAAGCAATACAAATAATTTCACAACACTTACACATCCTTTCCAACAATTCTAGACTCCTTAATTTAAACTCGTCCTTTAAAAATTCAAATAGTAACCGAAAATTCAAATCAAATTTTCTTTTTTGTAAATTCAAAAGAGCACAGTTAGCCCAAGCACGTGTTACATAATTCTCTCTCTCTCTCTTTCTCTCTCTCTGTTCGTTTCTCCACAGCATCCCTTTCTCTTTGAAATAATAAACAAATACATATAAACCTAAAATATTTGCCCACAAATACTCATACGCACTGTTGTCCACAATAAAAACAAGAAACCCAGTAACCTAGAAAGTGCAACATAACTTTGCTGTTTATTTATTTTGTTTTTGTACTTTTGGCGGGAAAATATTACTCATACAATTCTACTTCGTAAGAGCTTTTTTGTGACGTCATAGTTATATTTATTACGTCATACCTTCACAAGGTTAATTTCTCCTTCTGTTGTATGAATTTACTGACGTATACTTCGTGTTTTTTTATTTTATTTTAATTTATTTTGAAGTTTTTTAATTCAAAAGGGGAAGTACTTCAAAAAGCATACAGCGCTATCTACCGAAAAACTAAGTGTTACTCATACAACAGGTTGGGTACAGAACCTGAATGTTTTTATTATGATTAATATTATTTTTATATAGAACTATGAAAATAAATATATTACCTAATAATGCAATTATGATTGAAGCAATAATATACATATTTCATAACAAATGCTTAAGTAAACTAATGGAAAATAATTAAATAAGTTGTTTATGTTATATATTAGAATTTATGTATAAATTTATAAGCTAAATTTCTCTTATAAATACACATATTAATATTAGCACTAATGCTGTTTTAATTGTTTGTAATATTCCCGTAATTTATTGCCATGAGAATAAGCTGCACTGAACAGCAATTAACAATTAAAAATCAAAGGTCAAACATAAATTTTAATAGTTATAATCAGGGGAGATGTCATAGTAAAGTTTTGTAAATAAACTTAATTATTTTGTTGCATTTTAATATTTAATTATTGGTTAGTATTAAAATATTATTCAAAAATTCAAATTTAATTAAAATCGTGCTAAATAAACTTAACCGCTATCTGCATTGTGTTAAGTAAATGAAAAGGCCTGACATATTCAAGAATTATAACAAAATGTATCAAAGTTTAGGGTGTCCAGGCTGAAGAGTATAGAGAAGAATTATTTGAATCAGTGCAATAAAGTGAAATGTATCGTTTTAGATGTAACCAATAATCCAATAAACTAATTAAAAATAAAATAATTAAACCCTACTTAACGAACCAATGTTTGAGTTACAGGATGCGTAATATATATGTCTAAATAAAGACCACCTTCACGACCACTGGAAGGAGAGTTAAGATTAACAAGAAACCGCAGAAAAACAAGAAAAGGATCTTGGTCTGATCTTGAAAACTTTTTTTAAGGATGTGTAAAGCAATCAAGCAATTGAGATCCCAAGATAGTGTGAGACTTCAACACACTAAAATCTCCCCTATGTCTGACGATTAACGATTTTGTATTTTGATTTTGTGTCAAGTATTTCGTCAAGTGGTCATCCAGAGCACGAAGCTCGAACGTCTGTAAGATTTGCCAAGTTTTCAATGGACAAAAAAGGTTACGAATTCTTCTAAAAGCCATTTTAACAAGATTTCACTTTGCATACTAAGGTGACAGAGACGCGTAACCCAAGCCCATAGGTAACAGTCCTTGTAATCATATTTTCCGGTGTACAATTATCAGCAACTTTACCGGTCTCTGTTCCGAAGCACAGTGGTGCTTTAATATCATTGAAGAGAAAGAACAGATGGTCTGTATTTCCATCTCCCATGGTGGTGCATTAGCCAAATATAAAGCCTATCGATATACATATTTGGATCCCTCTATGCCACCCCAAAGTAAAAAACGCTTAGTGAAAGACGGTGTCGACTCGACATGTTACTGGGGCATCACACGGTCATTGTGATCTTTTAAACCATACTCTTCAACGCTTGCTGGGACTTAGTCGCCTTTTACGATAGGCATGCTTTATCTTTGGAATATTCTAACCTCCTTCCTGCAAGAGTGGATGGTTATATTTGACCATGCCTTATATTTGATTTGATTTGACTCTAAATATTTCTATAACTCTTGGCGTCAAAAAATTCAAGCAGAAATTAAACTAATCTGTTACTTAATAATATATATCAGTAAACTAAGAAACAAATTAAAGGAAGCTGTATCAATAAGTGTGCAACTTGCTGAAATCAGATATTGACATCATATTAAAGTAGAAACTAACTATAACAGAAAAATAATGACGAACAATTCGGGTTTAGGGATAATCACTCCACGAAACTACAACTAGCCAGAACTGCGCAGCTGATACAAACCGCTCTAAGTAAACGGGAGTCAACCGGGATAATTATATTTGACATAGCCAAAGCCTTTGACAAGGTCTGGCATGATGGCCTAATAGTCAAATTGGCCCGTTTTGGGATCCCTAGTGGTTTGACTAAAATCATTGGCAGCTTCCTGCAAGAAAGGTCCTTCTGTACTAAAATTAACAGCACTCTTTTGTTCACCCGATCAATAGTAGCAGGTGTACCTCAAGGGTTGCCTTTGTCTCCCACATTGTTTAATGTATATACGGCAGACATCCCCACTTTAAGTCCCACGTCAATGGCGCTTTACGCAGACGACACGTGCTTGATCTACTCGGATCGGGATACCATAAATGTAAGCAACACTTTACAGGGAAATATATACCTTATGGTGGAATACTTTCAAACATGGAAGATTAAAATTAATAATGACAAAACAAAGGCTATATTTATAACTCGAAAAAGAAGACAGCATCCTCCAAGAGTGAGGGGTCACTTTTGACAAACGGTTTAATTGGCTTAAACATTTGAAATACAAACGGAATTGCTGCTCTAAGATTCTACATTTATTAAAGCCGCTATTTAATAATTATCACTTCAACTTTAAAAATAGAAAATTACTTTATACGCAAGTAATTACACCAGCACTACTCTACGGAATTACAGATAGCTCAAAACCTGGCATTAAGAAGACTGTTTAAGATTCCATGCCATATTAAATCAACAGACATACATAGAGATCTTAGGATTGACTCAGTGAAAAAATATATCTGAGACAGAGCTCTAAAATTATTCACTAAAGTTGATACGCTACTTACCCCCGCCCCAACAATCCTCAAGTTCCCTTCTGGATTCTCAGGAAGATATGCTGACTTAAGGTCCGTCATCAACTAAAAGACAAATAAATGATATGATTTCTTAGCCTAGTTAAAGCCTAGTGTGGGGTAGTGATAAGCTTCCCAGCCATTATAGAGTAAAAGTGCGTAATAGCACTAACTCAAGAACAAGAAGAAGAAGAAGAAGAAGAAGAAAAGTAATGACACATCTAGCCAGGACTACTACTCTGTTAATATTATTCGATCACTTTAAATTTTAAGAGTATTAGTATATCAAGGAAAGAATAGATTGACAAAATCATTTTTCTTTTATTATTATTTTGCTGAAAAGAGACTTTTTTAAAAAAATATGAAAGGATTTTTGAAAGTAATAAAAAAATGATAAAACATCAAAATTTAAAATTTATTTAAAACATTTTTTAATAAAAATTTGATTATCCTTTAATGTTAAACATCAGACTAAATGAAATTTAACCTCGTTTGCTTCTCATACAATTTTTATTAGAAAGTTATTTATTTTTAAACTATTTTCTCATCAACGACCGAAACTATGTCGTTATTGATTTTATGTCCCAGCCAATCGATATATTTCGATTAAGGTTTGAAGCAAATTATCTAAGTCACCCACTAAAATGGAATAGACCAACAACAACAACTCAACGACAACTACACGTTGTCAAAGTTAAACAGAAAACAATTTTCTAAGTAATTTTCCTATCGGCAATGTTTGCATTTAAGGTTGGAGTGTGAATTAATAATTTAGCAATGACGTCATAGAAAAGACAAACAGAATAAAAGAAATAACAATTTTACTCTTATGTTAAACACATATGTCTAATTTTCTGTCAATTTTGCAATTTAAATAATATTTACTTTAAAAATAATAGGTGTTTATACTCCCATGACCAAATACCTGAGAGCTCTTTTGGATTTCTTTAAATGCATAATTAATAAATGCAATTTAAATTTCATTTTTAGAATCTACTTTTTCATATAATATTATTATGATATTATGAGGGAAAGGGTATTATATGAAAATGTATATAAGGAAATGGATATCAGTAAGATTGTTACTACTCGTATATAATTGTTCCACATTAACTCTTTACTTTAAAGCCCTTTTTATCTGATGCATATATTAAGACAATGTATGATCAGAAAGTTACAAGTATTTTTAATTATTTCATAAAGTTTATATTTAATCTTCAGTTTTTATTTATTTCATTCCCGTTAAAATAGTCTCAAGAGACCTCAGTTTCCAGTTTGAGCCACATCGTTCGAAAGTATGCTTTGGTATGATCTTATACTAGCACTGTGATTTCTTCTCTATCTTACCTCTTGTTGGAAAAAGGTTACCTTTTTAATATCTTATTGACCTTAGAAAATAAAAGAAATTACAAAGTATCATATCAAAAGAATAGATGGTTACAGCATTACAGTAATATTATGTTTTTCTATGATTCGTTGGATGAGCAGAATACTTTTTGAAAAATTTTACAGCACAAGCTTCAAGTTTAAAATATTCATTAATATTGCTTCACATGAGCCCATGAATTATCTTTCAAGTGGAAATGTACGCGATATATAGATACGTTAGTTTCAACCTTGAACGCAAATAGAATTTCAATACTAACTGACAGCCAGGCAGCTATAATAGCATTCATGTCCTTCCAGGTGATGACCAAACTAGTATGGAAGTGCATTGACAAACTCAACTTACTTGGCTGAAACAATCAGGTGCACCTAATATGGACTCCGGAATCCAAGTCAATGAAATGACAGGTGAACTTGCAAGAAGAGGAACGACTTCAAGAATGATAGGCCCAGAACTATTCTGTGGTCTAGGCAGAGGAACTATATCCATGCTTATGAACGGCGCAGAGGAATAAGAAGGAGAACTCTATTGAGAAAGGCTACCAGGACTATCACAAACTAAAATGCTTTTAGGATCCTATAAACTAAAACGCTTCAAAGATTGCATAGCACAATCAAAAAATAACCTAAGAATTATTACGGTATTACCAGTCACTGTAGATTGAATAAACATCCAACCCAACTTAGACTGTCTAAGAGGCTATTTCGTGGAACATAGGAATTCAAGGCTAGGGAAGATAGGCTCTATATTGTCTTTTATTTAAGAAATCGCACTTAGAAAAACATTCTAGTCCGACTAAGGGACACAATATATGTTTTAGTCGCAGTGTACTATACCTTTTTCATAATAGTAATAAAAATATAATATTTAATTTTTTTTATTATGGATGTATTTCTCAGATTAGGAATCTCTGATGACATGCCTTAAGTGAATAAATTCAGGTTTCTACAGCATCACAGCTGCATCTAAATTTATTGTATAAATCGACTATTCTCAGAAAAAACATGGCTTTTATTTTCTTAATATTATTTAAGCACTATTGAAATTGAAATAAATATTTGTAAACTTAATTTTAAGACAAATAAGTCCAATCATCAAAATTTTATCTCATTTATATTTTATTCCATAATTCAATGAACCCATGTAGGTGTTCAAAACTGCAAAATTAAAATTAATATCCTTAAAGGTAAACAAAAATGGAACATAGTTTCGAGTCAAAAGAAGAATTCATTTATGAAAATATCATTTCATGAAGCAAAAATCACGTTCTGCAAATAGAAGGAAAAAATTTAAAACAAACCAACTCAGATTTCTTTTAATTCTAGTTTTTTTTTTGGATGCATGTCACTCAAAGGACATGAGTTCCATTAAATTGATTAGGTTTTTTTCAGCATGCTGCATAGTTGAGTATCAGTAAATTCTTTTTCCATATGGCCTAACGATTATTTACTCTTATGATATCATAGTTCAAACAATTTTCGAATTTAATTAACAGAGATGATTTATGAGAATAATTAAATAAGCAGATGAAACCTCAATTTTATCATTTTCGAGCAGGAATAAGGAACTAATTACAAGACAAATATTTTCTAATTTTAATAAAATTTGCTTTATAAAAGATTAAATTCTATAATTGAAAACCATGATTCTATGAAACCCATATACATTTCGATATCATTAAATAAATGACAAAGGTTGACTTAAATATATTCCAAATAAATTTTAAAAGTCAATTTAATCTCTGCTAAAAGTAACCTAATTGATCGATAATTTTGTGTTTAAAGGTTATAACAGGAGTCAGTTTCATAAGGGGTTGTGTACGTGCTTTTAAAGTAGAAATAAATGTTATAATGTTAAAATTAATTATTTTTCAGTATCATAAAATATTTCATTTCATTAAATTTAAAACAAATAACCTTAAAACAACAACACACTTACCGAATAAAGTAGTAATTTCTAAACTGAAAGTGAATAATATACACACAACCACTTAAATCCATAATACAGATTGTAGTACTTCTTGTATGTTTACTTTTACCTCCTTGGAAATCACAGAAAATATTTACTCGGATATGCCCGCACATCTATGTAAACCATAGAATCAAAATGTTTACAAACGAAAATACCAGTAATAAACCGCATGTAAGAGAATTTACAGGCGATACGCATGATTATTTTTACAGCTGTCCAAAAATAAAATCAGAAATGATGAAGGTTACCACAATTCTATATACTTCCACTTCTGTATATATATATATACATATTATGTATATATAACAATATATCATATACATTTGTGTTATCAATTTACCAAAAAAAAATGTTGGAATGAACTTTAACATTCAATTAAAATAAAAGAAAACCTTGATATTTTATTTGTATCATTGAAGTAAATTACTCCATCTTGCTTAACTCATCCTAAGCCGAAGGAATTTAATTCAGGAAAAGGCAACCGAAATGCCTTAAATTTTGGAAAGTCGAAGAAGCAACAAATTACAAACAACTTTGATACAAAAAGATAAAGATAAGGACAAAGCCGAGTACAAAGGTAAAATATTGTTGCCCGAAACGTAATTTATTATCTACACAAAAGCGCAAAGGAATGCATTGGAGCCAACACATGCGGATAGTGGGCAGATCCAACGGTTTCTTGCGAACCACTTCCGCTTGATTTGTGTATTTTGTTTAAGTTTGCCAATATATGGAGCAACAGTTTGATTCCTTTATTGTGCAAAATATGACAGTCAATTTAGATAAAAATTGTTGTTGCCCAAAAGTGAAAAGATAAAAAACTTTAATAGTGAAAGTATCTTATTAAGGATAATACACATACCTATTTAAGCAATTTTAAGGACTGGAGTTATATATAATAGTTCTAATAATCATTTATATATTTATTATTTATACCAAAATTTCTATTAGTATACATATTAAGAAAGTACTGTAAATAGCTTTAGACATTAAAAAAAAAATATTGCACTGAATTTCAAGTTATTTTATACTTAATTCATTTCAATATTCACAAAAGTTGATACGTTCCCTAACCCCGCCCTAACAAACCTTAAGTCCACCTCAGGACGCACAGGAAGATATGCTAATCTACGGTCCATCATCAGTTAGAAGATAAATAAATGATAATGATTCTAGTATAGTTAAGGCTTAGTGTAGGGCAGGGATAACCCCCCAATCGCAAAAGAGTAAAAGTACGCAATAGCACTAACTCAAATCACAACAACAACAACAATATTCAAAAACATGTTACTTTACAATAAATATTAATATAATTTAATTTGCCATTTAAAACACAAAATAAGTTAAAATTTATAGTGGGAATATTAGCATGACGTCATAACAGCTACGTTGAAATAAAACAAATATAACCGAATTCCAGATATTCCACCAATAAATGGAACGGCCAAATGGATATCAAATGGTTATAGAACGTAAATACTGTGCAGAGCGTGGATACATACACTAATAGGCAGACTGCAATCAAATCTCTAGAATTAAAGAAAATATGATGAGAATATATCATTAACTGAAACCAGTATCACAGTGAGCTATCTCAACATCATTGAATTTATCTTATCTATGTGCAAGGACATTAATATATTCCAAGAAGAAACACTGCTATTAATATATACCGGCAAAAATATACACAGACACAAACATTCATCATGAAAAACAAGATATAGCATCACACCAACAGTTAATAAGTGATAAATAAATTCATTAAGACAAAGTAAGATCTGAAAAAGGAATGATCCGCAAGTCTACTAGATTGATCTAGCGCAATTGGAATAAAAGCTGTCTAAAACTAATTTAATAAGACGTATGGCCTTTGTATAGGTCTTGTAGAGAGGCAATCGAGGAGCTAAACCGGTTGGCTGACATCACCAAAATAATACTAAAATATCCTACGTGTTCGGCTTCCATATATTCGATGAACAGATTATGTGACTGTTATTTATATATCAACATTGAAGACTATTAAATTTAATAATAATTTAATAAACTCTAAACATTAAAAACATTAAATAATACAATATAAAATATTATAATATGCGTATATCATATAAAAATGGTAATAGATTATAATAATTTATATTAATAAAATTAAAATTCTGTTTAAATAATATCAATGTTAAAATAATATGAAAAATGAAAAAAAGCTAAAAAAAACCCTCGTGTTCGGTTTCTATTTTTTCAGCGGACTGTTCATATAAGTATTAGTTATAAATCAATTTTGAAGATACAGATTATTTTCATATCATTCTATCGTGGTACAAATAATAATTAAAATCATATAGATATTATTGTTTATTAATTGTAAGAATACAGATAATTATCATATTGGTAAGAATAGTAACGAAACACAATCCAATAGGGAACCCATCCTAACAGTTAACAAAAACAACAATAAATTTTTATTGAAGCATATTCGCTGTCCTGTTTTTCACTGTTTAACTGTTCACTATTAGCGAACATCCCATAGAATCTTAAGGTCCCTACCTTAAGAAAAAACACATAAAAAATTATGGACGAAACTACGATATTCACTGTAAACAACCCAGTAAATGGTTTAATTGAGTTGAAATACATGTTTTAGTGTTATTTTTGGGGATTATTAGATCATCCAAAAGTATTATACACATTTTGTGTAAACTTAATTTTATATCCTATTATAAATTTAATATGTATAATTGTGTTTATATCTATGAAGTATACAGTAGGGGTTTAGAAATACAAAGCACCTTCAAATATTTTCGACATCTAGTGCTATATATAATGAGTATTCATTTTTCTAATGCTATATCCAAAGTTATATATAGTAGGTACTTAAGCATTTTCATATGAAGTTTAAAATTAATTTTACACCAATGAAGTATACAGTAGGGGTTTAATAATACAAAGCACCTTAAATTATTTTCGACATCTAATGCTATAGCATATAATGGATTTATTTTTTGTTTTAATTTTATCTAAATTTGTAATCTTTATGCTTAAGTTTAATGACTGATTGAGTTAAATAGCATAAGAAATACAAAATATACATTTTATATATTAACCAATTTTAATTATAATATCTTACTTTACTTTTATTAATACATATATATTCAATCAATATTTATTCAAGTCCATTCAACCCATTTAAGTTATATGCAGTATATAACATTTTGTGCAATAACATATAACAGTACTCGCTCGCAAATGTGAACAATATCTTACGTGAACACTAAATACTCGTAGCATTAAAATGTCAACAAAAATGCTGATTTCAATTAATTCACATTATCGACTAAACACTGTATATGCATTTTTCTGCAAATTGACATTATACTGTGACAATCTGCACCCCATAAATGTACTGAAGAAGAATTTCAAGTGCCGCTTTTAAATTTAAGTTTTATCTTCTCTTTTCTCAACAAACTGCTCAAGTATTCTTTAGTAAGTCAATTTGGTACTTGAATTTTATTACATATTTAATGGATGCTTAAACAATTTCATCATGTTATCATTTTTATATAGTTCTCCTAGTATATTTTCATCTTATGAACTTTTATTAGACTGTGTCTAGTAGTCGTACAACCTCTTAAATCATCGCTATTAGGGTTAACTTATGTTGGCTGTACATTCTTTACTGGCATTTTTATTGAGGACAATAAATCAATAAATTGACAAAAAAAATCCATCAACTTAACAACAACGATTGTGAAAACAATAATATTAAATAAACAATTTATGAAATAGAAATTTGTTTAATTTTCTGATCTATAAATTGCTGTAAAGAAGTTTTGTAGCAATAGTTTTAAGTCCTTCCAAACACGTATATAAACACATAATTAAATTTAAATCACATGGGGTGAACAGGTGCCGAAAGCAGATTTTTAAAAGTACTATAGGTATGATAAAATAGTTAAATTATGAAAGAAGCACTGTGAAAGACTATATTCCATAAAAATTCTTTACGCAACGACATCTGCCAATTAATGACAGCAAGTACACTTCATCTACATATTTACTTCCAAAATTTGAACAAATTAGCTCGACATTGTGCTATGATTTAATGTTTTGTGTTATGTCAGGTTATGTAAGTCAGTCCTAGGAGGAACATGGACTACGAAATTAATATTAGATTTTATTATAAATTGGTTAAAATCGTAGCAGAATGAATATCGCAATCTGTAACGGTAAATTAAGATTGGTGAAGAGTTTGTCATTACAACAATATATAAAAAATATTCCCAAGAATCCTTCAAGCATATCATCATATTAAACACTGACACAGAGTAGATCATCCAGAATACTTTAACCGACCTACTAAATGCAATGACTGATATGAGATGAAATCAAAATATTTAACATTTTATAATTTTTTTCAGACTAGTCTAATTAATCTGGGACATATTGCGCATATTACTTAATGTAATGCTCTATATAAGTAAGTAAATGCTTTACTAATGCACTTAATTTATCTTAATATTTTTATATAAATAAATATTTATTATTTGTGTAACGAATTGTCCTTACTGACGGTCATATATTAATATTATGAAATATATATTATAAATCACTTCGATAACCATAATTTGTATGCATTCAATAATTCGAATCAGATTTATTTTATCACAATTGTGGCAAAAATGTATACACCAAAATAAATATATATCTAAAAACGACGATCATCAAACAAAATGTGTTTTGATGATGGACCAAACTACGGCGAGTCCTATTGGAATCTTAAAAACCAGAGAATTGAATTTTATTGCATGATAATGCATTTTTGCCCAAAGTTATAGTGACGCATAAGTTCTTGACCAAAAAGGTCAAGAAAAAGATGATCTTAGCGATTATCTACCACATTTATCATATTTGATGCCGTGCGAATTCTGCCTAATTCTTAAACGAAAATTTACAGTAAAGATACATTTTAGGTCATCCAGAATACTTCAAGCAACTTATCTATCTTTTATTGTGTTGATCAGATTTCGTGCCGTCGAGTTCTACCTACTGTTTTAATTTAACAATAATGACAATAATGACACAGTATAGGTCATCCAGAATACTTTAACCGACCTACTAAATGCAATTCCTACCGATGAGCGTAAAAAATGAGTCAAAATTTTAGTGACTGATATGAAATCAAAATATTAAACATTTTATAATTTTTTTCAGACTAGTCTAATTAATCTGGGACATATTGCGCATATTACTTAATATAATGCTCTATATAAGTAAGTAAATGCTTTACTAATGCACTTAATTTATCTTAATATTTTTATATAAATAAATATTTATTATTTGTGTAACGAATTGTCCTTACTGAAGGTCATATATTAATATTATGAAATATATATTATAAATCACTTCGATAACCATAATTTGTATGCATTCAATAATTCGAATCAGATTTATTTTATCACAATTGTGGCAAAAATGTATACACCAAAATAAATATATATCTAAAAACGACGATCATCAAACAAAATGTGTTTTGATGATGGACCAAACTACGGCGAGTCCTATTGGAATCTTAAAAACCAGAGAATTGAATTTTATTGCATGATAATGCATTTTTGCCCAAAGTTATAGTGACGCATAAGTTCTTGACCAAAAAGGTCAAGAAAAAGATGATCTTAGCGATTATCTACCACATTTATCATATTTGATGCCGTGCGAATTCTGCCTAATTCTTAAACGAAAATTTACAGTAAAGATACATTTTAGGTCATCCAGAATACTTCAAGCAACTTATCTATCTTTTATTGTGTTGATCAGATTTTGTGCCATCGAATTCTACCTACTGTTTTAATTAACAATAATGACAATAATGACAAAAATGACAATAATGACGCAGTATAGGTCATCCAGAATACTTTAACCGACCTACTAAATGCAATGACTGATATGAGATGAAATCAAAATATTAAACATTTTATAATTTTTTCCAGACTAGTCTAATTAATCTGGGACATATTGCGCATATTACTTAACGTAATGCTTTATATAAGTAAGTAAATGCTTTACTAATGCACTTAATTTATCTTAATATATAAATAAGTATTTAATATTTGTGTAACGAATTGTCTTTATTGAAGGTCATATATTAATATTATGAAATATATATTATAAAGCACTTCGACAACAACAACTTCTTCGCATCATTCGAATGAGACTTATTTTATCACAATTGTGTTTTGATGATGGTACTGCACTGAATTATATTGATTTTTTAGATTTATTCTATTTAAAATATTTTACTTTATAGTTATTTAAAGGAATTTGGTACTATGCATTACTTTTTAATGGGAAAAAGAACTAGACAAGCAATGGAATGGCTTGAGAAAAATTATTTGAATTTGGCCCCATCATGATTTTAAGACAATAGAATAGAAAGATGATTGCATCTATGTGGCTGTATAATGCTAAGCGATGTAATTATAAAATTTCTCCAGTTATATACAAAACTCACCGTTTCCGTCAATTTAAATTGAAGTTTTCTGAAGCAACTAACCTCTTCAAGGTATCACAAATCAGAATATTAAACATTTTGCAAGAATATTGTCATGAGAAAACTCGGGCCGAAATGGATACATCATTAACTCAGTTTGGACGAAAGAAAATAGATTGTTGATTATTCCATTCACTATTTGAAGCTACTTTAGTATAGTAAATAGCATTTTTTTATATCTGTATATAACAATGGATTATATTTGCAACCTCCACTACACTCCAATAATGTAGGTAACCCCAGCTAAAAGTCTTTGGAATATTTAGGAAAGCAAACGAGTAATACTTTTTTGATTCAAAAACTTCGATAATACTATTGATTATTTGATAACTTTAATCCGGTGTCCAATAACCGTATCTAAAAATATGTAAATAGTAAATGTATAGTAAAGGCCTTTCCTAAGCAACAGATTAAAAATTTCTTTGGTGGTCAGTCAGCTTACTCTTGTTTATACGAGAAAGATGTTCTAACAAAAAAGACTAAAATGACCCGAATAATGATAAAATATGTGATTATAAACAAATCACCCCCAAAATATTGAAAAAGTATTCACTTTAACTTCTATTTTGTCCCTGTACAGTTTATAGCTAGATCTTTTTATTTCATCCATCCAAAATACGAAATGAGACAGATTTTCTGATGTATTTGGTCTCCATCTATGTAGACTCTTTATACTGAGGCAAGGGTAGGCTTTAAGTTTGAAATCTGTTCTTATGATGGTTTATACATTTTCTTATAATAAAAATTCTGAATATTCTCAATCTAGTTAATGATATGAATAATATGAGTAGTTAAGGCAACTCAAAATACAATATATTTCAGTCGAAATAAATTTCTTTTGGAATAAGTTATTCAAAATTATAAAAAAAAATTTTGTTTTTCAAACTTAAAATGTGAAAATACAGGACCTATTATTTAAAACAATTTCTATTATCCTGATGTGATACTGCTTGAGATACTCATTTTAAAAGTTTTTGAAGTTTAAGGACTTATTTAAATTTCAAATAAGGCTTGGAAATCACTACTTTGACAACAATCGGTATCTCTCTCTAATTTATACGTACTTGGTGAAAACTTCAATTAATTTGGTCGCTTACTACAATATCCGCGGGTAAATAAAAAATAGATAGTATATGTATTTCTTATATTCAAACACCTAGCTGATAATCTATATGTTTTCAAAACCAGATAAACTAATACGTGTAGAAGTAAAATGTCAATTTATGCTGTAGAAACTTTGGAAATGGACTTAATCAGTAATTATGTACCCTTATGAAGGATTACTGCTTATTGAGAAACATTATAGACAGGTAAATCTTATTTTATTTCTAAATGAAATTCATTTAATTAAGTTCTTTCTTATGTGTTCGTTATGAACTAGTGGTCTGATGTTAAACTCTACACAACTGCAAAGTTGGGGAACCAAGTACAATTCTCTATTAAATCTTGAATGTCGTTTTATAAAAAAGGATGAACCTTCTCTGCCATCCAAATTTATTGAATCAATTTTAAAAGATTGCGTTTGCATGAAGACTAAGTATTGCTTGTCTAAATTTTTGTATATATAATATGTAATAATAAAATTTTAAGTAAATATAGTTTATGTCGTTTAAGTTTATTTCAATTTAAATTTTTTAGAAATTAGAAAAGCGTTTAGAATTTTTTATTGTCTGATTCGATTATATTACAGGTTCTTTCATTTAAAGCATCCTCATAATCTTTTGTAAAAAGAATATCCTTTCTCCCAAATCATTTTATTAGTCCTCCCGAAAAAAGAGAGAAGACAAGAAAGTGTGTAATATACTTATCATTGTTTTAATAATATCAGTGATTGTTACTTTGGTGTTAATAGTTTAAGAACAAGTAGAACGTTTCTAATATTTAACAAATGTTACCCGGAAATTAGGTACACCGAGAGTGAGCTAAAATTGACTCTCTTCATATACTGACCGTGTAATACTATATCTTGTTTAGTTGTTTTGTTCAAATTTATAGAATATAGCTTAGCTTTGAAATTATAGAGTCTTCATTTCTAAAAAGTATGTTTGGTATTAACTACAACTATAAGAAATTTAACTCCTAGAACTTATATGAGCTGAGCTATAATAACAATAAAGCAAAATGCTGAAACGATGAAAATTTTACCGCTGCTGTTCAAGTAGATCGAAGTTGCTAGCAAGTCAGATCATTTAGAGATTTACCTAAAGAAATGGTGTTTTAAACGTTTTCTTCGAAGAATACCGGTTCTTCCATGCGCTTTACTATATGGATGATTAGTTGAACCTGCATTTGTTGTGTGTTTCTAAAAAGAGCATTAAATTTATATCCTCTATGGATATATACCTCAAATTCATAGTGGCTTACACCCTTTATGCTCCACGTACCGATATATAGAAAACATTTTTCTGCTTGCAAACTTTATATGATTTGGGTTTACATTCTAAATAGTAGGTACGTTCAGTGTTGAGTAAGATAAATTTTGAGACCTCATTTTTAAGCTATTGTTAAATGGCTAAGGAATTCGAATTTTTTTTGTTTGAAACCGATTTGTTACTTAGTTTAGAATATGTCAGTATTAATACGTTTTTGATTAACGTGTGTGGAAGTAGTTTTAAATAGTGTACAAATTGCTTTGTTTGGATAACGTATGCTTTTCCGTAGCTAACTTTTAATTAAGTTTTTTATATACAGCCCCAGTACCCAGTTGTCCTCCTAATTTTCTTACAGTATCTGTATTTTTTAGGTTTGAGTCGTTCTGGGACTTTTTAAGATTGTATGCAACTCTAGAGATGGAAACTTAAGAAATTTTGGTTAAGTTAGTCGATAACTACTTCAGCATTTGTTTATAAATTTACACTTTTTATTTTTGAGAAAAAGCTTTTTTTTTTGCTTGAAATATTCTGACTTGAAATTCATCAGTGCCTCTACGATCTATTTTAGATATCTCTTGTGTAGCAATTTAATATAATTGTTGACATAATTAATATTCATACATAGAGTATACTTTAAAAATTTGAGTCGAAGATAATTTTTATGAAAAAACACAGCAGTTTTTCAATCTTTTTATACTTAAAGTCAGATTTTTTTAATATGTGTTCACCAAAAGACATATTTGAGGTTATAATAAATGATAAATACTTGTATTCTTTAACTATCCCCAAAACAACACTGCCTATATTCTACAACCAAAATTTCAAATTTTGAAATATTTATGATCAATCTCCATAACTTGCAATACTTATAAATGATGACAATCATATCCTAGAGTATTTATGGTTTATCTGCAAGAATAACCACATCATCTGCACACATCAGGATTTTCATTTCAGTTTGCCAAAATGGAGACCTCCCGTGAGCATGATTGTAATACCGTCCATATATAGAATAAACAAGAGTGAGCAAAACACACATTTCTGCTTTACAACAATGTTTGCTTGCTACCATTTGGACATACTCCTTTCATCCCACACAACTGTTTCGTTGGCACTATATAGGCTTTGTAATGCGTTAAGATGTTACTAAACTAAATATTCCCATTTTACTTGGCTTGCGGAACAAGTACAATTTATTTTTCGGTTTTACAAAATCCTTTTTTATTACAGATGTTAATACAAATACGCTGTCGACTATAGAGAGATGGTGTTTTTCTTAAAGACTGATTAAGGCGACTTGAAATAATTGACTTAAAAGTATTCGCAATTACATTTAAACTAAAAATGTCTCTGTAATTCTCTAGATCTTTTATGTAATATTCTTCAGAAAGAATTCAAGATTATGCTTGAGCTACATATCTGATTAAATGCTAAGTATTGCCCGATAATTTTAATATACTTATTTTTAAATCCATCCATTCCATTTTATCTTTGACAAATGCTTTGTACTTAGACTAGACTTAGGGTCATACGCTATAAAACTAATCCTATACTAATGACGGAAAAACTATTCTTATTCTTGTCTTAAAAACGAAAATCTTAAAAAATAACTATTATTTTTTGAAGAGAGAAATAAATATGGTGCGATATCTGTTTAGTGACACATAAGCCTGAGGACATGGAAGCAAAGCTGCAGTTATTGATCACATAATCCTCTAGAGCTAGGTTCAATACTAACATACATAAAACAAAAGTGCTAAGTGTGAAAACAAATAACCATACCGCGGTCCACATCAACGAATCTCCGCTTGAAAACATGGAACCTTTTTGCTACTTAGGCAGCATAATAACATCCTTAGGGGAAAGGGGGGATGATACTAATCATCGAATAAAAAAAGGTAGTTAAGCACTTTACACACTTCGAAACGCCGAATAAAAATTAAAATATTTAACTCTATGGTAAATACAGATGCGACTTATGGAATGCATTTCCTCGCCTTATTCATTGAATTCATGTTTTCGTGAACAGCTGTCTCCGCCGTTAAAATGATATGGCCTGAAACAGTTGCCTACGACAGACTCTATGCACTAACCAACCAAACATCTGTCAAAATGGAAGTGGTATTGGATTGGGCACACCTTCAGAAGACCCTCAACCGACATTGCCTAAAAATTCATTAACTAGAATTCTCAAAGTAGCCGAAGGAAAGAACACCCAGCGCATACATGGAAGAGCAGCTTGCTAAAGATATAGAACTAACAGAAATGAGCTGCAGTAGAGTGAAGAGATTATCGTCAGATAAAGAATGGTGGAAAAGCAATTCATTGTGGCAAAAATGTATCACATTTTCTATATATTCATTCTACATATTACTACATATGTATATATATATATATATATATGAATTAATAAATATGTATCTTAATGATGTTAAGCCCTTAGCAAAACAAACACGTTTTTATAGAGACCGAACAATTTTTAAAACATGTGCGTAAATATATTTAAATATTATGATATTATATTTATGTAATATTATATTTAAATATCTATCTAAAATTTAAGAATTGACATATACTTAAAGTTATTTACATACGGCACAGATTTTTCATTTAATATTTTGTATAACGTTTGAGTATTCGCAATGTACCAACGCGATGATGCACGACAGGATTTCCTTTTGAAACCAAATCAAATCAAGTGGAATTGAGGAATAAATGCTGATTATATATTAGGTTTTCTTGGAATTTAACAGTACAGCATTTGCTGTGGTTTGCGTAAATTGGTAAATGAATAGATTCATTTTCTTGGAAAAATTGTATATCATGTGATTATCTTCCTTATCACTTTGGTATGACAAATATGCTGGGAAATTATATGTTTCTGATTCATTTGCATACTATTAACATATAAATAAATATTAGCTCCAATACTATTCAAGATATTGAAATCTTTTTGCCATATACATGTAATATACTGAATCCTTTAATTTGAAAGCTGCATCCTTTTGTATTATAAATTACATAGTAAAGGTATAAGCAACCAATGGCATCAAAAGCCATCAGCAAAGAACATAAAATTAAAAATGCTTAATGCATAATAATAATGGAGTAAATCGAATATATAATTATAGATTCATTTGTTCATAACCTGCAAAAGGACCCCATAATCCATAAAAGGGTTTGATGAAGCATGTAATGAAGTCTACTACAATATTGTAACACTAAATAGTGTAGGAATAATCATAGAAATTTTTGTTTTATTTTTATTGTCTCTTATAAATTACTATTCCAGTACTCTCAAAAGCTAAAGCCCATTGTTCTGAAGAGAATTGATTCCAGTCCAACAACTCGCTTGGAGGAGCACCCATTTTAAGTCAAATCAGGTTCACAGATTTCATGGAATTACATTGTAGAAGAGATTATAGAAAAATATAAACATGCTCAACAGTTTTTTTGGATATATCAAAGCTTGTCTAAGTATGCCAGGTAGGAAGGTGAACTTGACTATCCGAGACCACACGCAGTAGCAGTTCAAAACTAATTTGCCTAAAAGTAGTGTCATATTCTTCAATTTTTGATAGTTAGTTCTCCTAGTTTAGTATGTATGGGGACGTCTTTCAACAAACGTGCTTTTATAATAATATATTAAAATATTAATAGCGAAAAGTAGAAAAACACGTATTAATTCATTAATCAGGCCACAAGAGGTCGTGTTCACCACAACATTAGAAATGAAGTTCAAAAATATTTTTAACAAGTTTTTGGGAAAGACGAATAAAAATAGAAAAGATATTCCAAAATATTCTTGACGCCCGGTTACTTGCATTTTTTGCATTCGTCACTGCTGATAACATGATTAAGCACATGTCTAATCACAAAGCACTGTATGGTTACAATACTGAAGCAATGTCATTTGTTGTTGTTATCGATGTTCCTTTAACTCCTTGACGAGCATAGGGCATTAGTGATGCATTTAAACCTCGTATCATTGTTTGCACGAGGTGATACATGTCATGCCCTACATGTAACGCCCTACATGTATCACTATGTAGGGCATTAGTGATACATTTAAACCTCGTATCATTGTTTGCGTTTACTTTTAATTCGTTCCACGACTTTTCTGGTTCACTAGTCTCAACATGTAGCGTTTGTCTCCATTAATTTTTTGGACGTCCTCTTTTTCATCTACCTTGCGGATTCAAATCCAGTACTCTTTTGATAAAGTTTGCCATTGGTTCAATGTAATATTTTTGGTAGAGTACTTCATTGGTTTTAACATTAGGCCACTAAACCCTTATAATTCGTCGCAGACATTTATTTATGAAGCTTTGTATTATCTATACTATTTTTCCTATTGTAAGAGATGTAAGAACCACTTAATAAGCATTTCCTTCTATATAAAAAGAACTTTACTAAAACTGTATATATTTTTGAATTCAATGTTTTGACAAATTTTTACAAACTTTTTTAACAAATCTAATGTACTGATCCCTAAGCTCCACAAGGAGATAAAGGAATTAAGAAGAAGAATGTACTGTTCCCAAAATAATGTGAAGGGCATAAAAACTTTAATATTTTGTACTAAATTTAGTTCAACTTTATTAAAGCAAATATTGTTTATAACAATTTATCCTTTAATTAAATTAAATAAAATTCATTTAACAGCTGAAATTATTTTGAAATGCTTTCAAATAAAGTCATTACACGTTTTCTCTATTATTCGAATTTAACTGAATTTCAACTGTCGAATTAGGATTTTTCTAAAATGCTTAACCCACTGAATTGTTCATTCAACCGAGATGGCCGGCCACAGGATTTTCACACTATAAGCATCGAAGCTATTAAAATTTGTTAATTATCGCATTAAGAATCCTCGCGCTGTTAATCAGGGTTGGAATTTTATCGCTTCGTTTAATGGTTTAATGACATCGTCATACCCTTCAAATGTAGGGAAACCAATGCATCCAAATTTAATGACCAAAATCCTATTGACATTGTCTAATGTGACATTAAACTGAAAATTCAGTATGGCTGGCACGTTTCACGTTTTCATAATTTCACTTTGGCTTCTCTGAAGTGGTAATTAAAATAAACTTTTATTTGCACTTTAAGTGTTATTATGGCTTTTGCGGTTAGTACGAGTAAAAGTAAATCGATTCAGAGTACATAATACTTTGGGTTTTATTGACTGAGCCATAAATAATAAATAATGCATGGCTTTAACATTGTTACTATATCATTACTTACTTCGAACTTTTTAGAGAAAAACCATATTAGTGACATTAAAACAAATTTTAAGGTAAAAGTAAATAAATACAGTATTAATTTACAAATGCAGTTATGGATTATTGCTCTTAGTATTGCATAGAAATATAATATACCTCACCAGCATCTCTACAGCAAGCTAATATAACTGACTGGTCGAGTCTACACATAAGCCATATAGATTCGTAGAGATATTAGACTTGCATTCATAGAGGCAATCATATCACACTTAATTTGATTCAAAAGGGAATATTGAGTCAATGTCAGGCACAAAGTTCAGCCCCTCACACAATTTCAGTCAAAACAGTGTAAATGTTGAATAATTTCTTTAACACCCAATTCCTTGAACTTTCTGCATTCATTATATTAATATTGTTAAAAAAATATATATCACCAAAAGTATTTTTTGTGACCTAAACGTTAAATTTATTTAAGTAATTTTTACCAAATTTTAATTTTAATATTTATTGCCAAGTCCATGATCAACTTCTGTGTGTAGTCGACAAAATTCCTATCCACCAAATCAGATAAGATCAACATTAATTCTTATCCACAAAATCAAATCAGTGACCGCCTAAAAAGGTTACAATCCTCTTTCCGTTAATATACTTTTTTGGGCGTGATTTGTACAAATAGAAGAAAAATATTGCCAAGAGCACAGCGACAGCAACAGCCACTAAAATCTTAATCTTATATATTGAGTTTTCCCTATCAAAATCCTCCACGTAGTCAGCAAACTTCGAAACCTCAGCACGAGTGATATCGGAACTAGCTGGATTTGTGCTCGGCTGGGTTGTAGTGGTTGGGTCATCATCAGGAGATAATGTTCGACGGCTATCTTTAGTGGCTGATTTAGCAGTTGCTTTTGCAGTTGTTTCAGCAGTAGTTTTAGCAATTGATTTATCAGGTTCTTTATCAGGTACCTTATCAGGTGCTTTAGCTTGAGTGATCACAGATTTTTTAGCTGTCTTAACTGTTGACGTTGAAAACGAAATGGTTGTATCAGATGTTGATTGACGAGAGCGGGTACTTGTATTTGAGGCTTTGCTACTGCTGTATTGAGAAAAAAACGACGTAGTATCATTCGATGACACTGAAGGGTCAGACTTTTGCAAAAGACTGTTGCTCGTATTTGATGAAATGAATCTCTTAGTAGTTTCTGACGAGTTTGTAATAGTGTCACTTGAAGATAAAGAATAATCTGACGTTCCTAAAATGGAAGACAATTTTCGACTGCTGTCAGATGATGTTGTCGATGGGCGGTTTTGACGTTTCATAGTGAATTCAATTCACACTAACTAAAAACAATTATCAATTTTGAAAGTCACAAAAGTTTTGCTACAATAAACTCAATGATGTAAATATTTTAAATTTTCATAAATTTAATTTTTATTGTTAGTTATCAAATCACTGACAATCTTCTCTATGACAACATATTCGATTTTACTTAAATTTAAAACGAAATTGTAGACTTATATATCAGATCTGTATTGTCAAATGAAAAGGCGACAATAGTGAGGATATTTTTAAAAACAAAAAACTTTCAAATTTATAACCAACTAAATTCTTGACCAAGACATATAGCTGTTTTGGATACCGCCAAAGTATCTATAGTCAGTGGCCTTTAAAAAAATATTTTGGTTGAAATACCCGCATAAAATTTTTGGACTGCTTGTGTCACATAAAAGAGAATTCTAAAAAAGTGAAGGCTAATAAGATGATGTAAGAAAATATGATCATAATAATTGTATTTAGGGATGATAGGGCTTACTACACAACAATGACAGAAACTTTAATTTTTTGTTAATAACAAACATTTTAGATAAATGAAGTTTTCTTAAAGAAATTAATTATATTAATTTAAGAACCCAATTTAATACAGAATCCGAATAATACAGAATAAAATATCAAAGTAAAGTGTGATTTCAGACTTAAAACTTAGTATATAGTTTAAGTAATTAAAATAAATCATTATTTATAGTATTATGAGTTTTACTATTACACTTTTTACAAAACTCTAAAAAAAACTCTGTTACTAGTATAACAGATTACAATAGGTCTTTTGTGATATACCCAACGCTAACCAAACAAAATTGATTCAACCTTTAAAGCAAAAGGGAAGAATTACCTCTTTGATAAGTTCATAACCTAAGATGGGAACAGAATCCTCTGTTAAAATGTTTGCCAATTGAAAACATTCAGCCATATTCATATGGCAGACACCACATTCTGCCACCTCAGAGAAACTTTAAAGCAGAAGGAAAAAATTATCTTTTTTAAAAGTTCATAACATCATCCGGGAACAGTAGAACCCCCCAAAGTATTCACTCCAACTATTCGAAAGAGTTGAACAGTAAATATTCTCGCTATATATATGTTGGCATTCAATTCATTTTGTAGACACCAGAAGAAAAAATCATCTTTTTAATAAGTTCATAACATCATCCGGGAACAACAGCTCCCGCCAAAGTATTCGCTCCAAGTATTCGAAAAAGTTGGACTGTAACTATTCTCGCTTTATATATATGTGGGCATTTAATTCATATTGGAGATACCATATTCTGTCACCTCAGACAAACTTTAAGTCAGAAGAAAAGAATTACCGGTTTGTAAGTTCATAACATCACCCGGGAACTGCAGCTCCCGCCAAAATATTCGCTCCAAGTATTCGAAAAAGTTGAACAGTAAATATTCTCGCTATATATATGTTGGCATTCAATTCATTTCCAGATACCACATTTTGTCACCTCAGACAAACTATAAGTCAGAAAGAAAGAATTACAGCTTTGATAAGTTCATAACATCACCCGGGAGCTGCAGCTCCTGCCAAAGTATACGCCCAAGTATTCGCATATATTGAATAGCAAACATTTCCGATATATATATATATGTGGACATCATATTTATGTGGCAGATATGACTCATCTTTTTAAGATGGCAATGCAGGTTAAGAACTTATGACCGATAGTCTGGAAGCAAGGTCAACGCTATGTGTGGTAATGTTAAAGAAGTTACATTTAAATTAAAAAATATATACTTCTGTTTACTTCAAAGTGTGACTACAGAGCGTGTTTACCTTAAAGCGTTTTCAAATATTTAAATTCCAAAAATTCCGTCAAAAATGTAAGACGCTTAACAGAATTTTATAAATCTCATCATTAAAATTGTAATCTAAGTTACAAATTTTTGGTTTAAATAAAAAAATTCAAATGAAATTCGCGGCGTTTTCCGTTGGTATTAAAAATGCCAAATCAGAAAATGTTAGGTTATGTGAGTATTTCCGCTTCTAAACAATACACCGAAATCAACTTACAAATTAAAATGCTTTCGTCTGTATTTGTATCTGGAAAACCAAAATTTAAATAAGCCAAATCTTAAGAAACAAATACTTTGTCTTCTCTCAACAAAGGACGTAGCATATGGCGTAGGTGTAGGAATATTTACGTCCCCGGTACGCAAATTTAAGACGCTCTATTTAAGCGCACCGAACGCAGTAGAACCTTAATTAATATAATAAATTAAATGTTTATTTCTTAAGCATTAAAATACGCTCTGTAAATCCTTAAGGATATGCCAGCGTGTATTCAATTTAAATGCAATTTGCTGAAATGTAAAGTAGCTTGAGGGGTGTGGATAATTTATATTTAAGATGTAGATATCAAACTCCAAGATTTAATTAATGAATTTTATTAATTTTATTAATGATGTTGGTAGCCTAATATTTTAGCTGTTAATAAAATTTACAGAAATTTAATTTTGTAAATATTTTTTTTATATTTTTACATTATCAAAATAAACATTGAAAAATAAATAATTTCTTTCAATAAAAAATTCTATTTGCTTTCAGCTATTTAAACTCAATTTTCTGAGATATTTTTATGTTAACTGCTAAGGATTTCCTTTGTATTTGTACAAAATTAAATTTAAAATTCAAATTTTCAAAACAACTTTTTTTAACACATTTCTACTTTATTACAGGAACTCAAAAAGGATATGTGTCGTCCTTGTACAAATGTGTTTTCCGTTGGTTTGAGACAGAATGCAAATGAGAAGTTCTAAGAAAGTTTTTCAATTATACCGATAAGTGCTTGGTAGTAAACACGTCAATACAACACACTGTGGAAGGATAACATTTTGAGAAGGACTTCTTCAAATAAAGTTTAATGCTTTTTTGAGATATCTTATGTCATGTAAACTACGGTGTATTTGTTGGATAGTATAAAGTAGACTTATTTAAATTTCAATATACATAAAATATAAAAATAGATACTTTAATAATCAATGTATAATATAATAAAAATTCCATGCTTAAGAAACTAGAGTTATTCTCTTAAAAAATAAATAATTTAAAAATAAATAACATGATATATAAACCGGCCAAATCTTTACTCATATCTTGTATTTAAGGGATTTTAGGATGAATTGTATAGATTAAAGCTCGCAATAAGCTTAAAAATTTTGACCACACATTTGTATGGCAATTAAAAAATATGTTCAATGCCTTTCTCTTTAAAAGATTTCTTTATTTTTTAAGGGATTTAGGTAACTACTAAGAATTATTAAGAGTTAAAATTACTAAATCAAAAATCGAAGAAATAATTTTCCAAAGTATTTGATTAAGTACTTAAAAACCTATGATATCACTAAATCAAAAATCTGCAAGAATAAATTTCTGTTTTATGTTTTATGGTTATGATACTTAATGGAAACCTTTTAATTCGTTTATTTGTTGTAGGTATCGAGTTAGTATTCTTAAGCATGTTACCAGCAAGAGCACTTAATTTCCAATGTCATGTTTTTACGGCGCTGTCTCTAAAGAACTCTATCTACATTTCCTTTCGGCTCGCGAGTTTCGGTTCTCACTGCTAGGCAGCTTGCAATAATTAGTAAGCAACACAAGTCCTTAAAATCTTCATACTATATATAAGTATGCATTTATTTTTTGAGATAAAGCCTTAATAGTATAGTCGAAATGCATTATATATGTGTATCAGCGACCTATTATCGTCTCTTATATCTCAAATACATACCTTCAGTTATGGGTCATTATTGGATTTTGAATTTATCTAATTATGTCACAATAAGT
>NC_051847.1:85455501-85465975 GCF_002237135.1 Teleopsis dalmanni | reverse complement strand
AATATATGAGTAAATATGTAATTGGTATCATCAGATTGAACGATGTTTTATAATAACTCTGAACTTAAAAACTAAATAAAAATGAAGCACACAGTATAGAAGCGTTCCTAATATTATATTGGCAATTGTAATCAGATAAAGTTTTAAGACTTACATAGACCTAAGGCCCGTTGTGATACTACTAGAGAAGTAATTTTACCTTTGGAAGCACATCTAATGAATTATCTAATAAATTAATTGCTTTAAACAAACATATTAAAATATTTTAATATAAAAAGGACCTATGTATATAAATTAATTATCATATAAACACTTAAAATCTGTTATATTATTAACATAAAGGGAACTTAAACATAGTAGTATGTAGTTTATAGATAATAGATAATTATTTATAATAATTTTTTTCCAGTTAATGTTGTTCTACAAACTTTAGTTTTGATTTAAGTTGTAATTTAATATCAGTTATGTCGAAAGTGACTATTATAATTAATAGAAACTAACATATTTGGTTGAGAGCTTTCGAAAAATAGTGAACTGCAACAAAAATATAAAAAGAATTCTATTGTAGTTTACTACTTTTCGAAACCTCTCTATACAAACTTTATTAAAAATAATTCAAATTTAAATTTATTATATTTCATTATAATGAATTTTTATTAGAGCTGATTTAATAATTTTTAAGTCAATTACATATCTAAGTCTAAGTGCAAATAAATTTCTATAATTAAATTAGTTCAAATTTATATAAATTAAATTCGCTATTAAATAAACTGCAAATACACATTGTGACTTCCTAATGTAACAAAAACTAAAAGATGACATTTTTCACTACTTAAGGACTCCTTAAAAGTCCTTAAACACGAATGTCGCACAAATAAGCACAAGAGATATGAAATTCAGACGTGACTACAGTAATTGTAATTAAGAACGTGTCTGTATTTAAGTCAAAATATTTATTTTGAAATAAGTTAGTTATTAAAATTTTTTCGAGTCTTTCGCTAGAGGAATTCCAAATAATTTACCCAAAAAAAATTCTTATTAAATTGTTTAATAAATCTAACTTATGTTGAAAAAATTTTTCAACGTACAAAATTATAGCATAATTTTCGGCGTTATAAAAACATTAGAAATGAGCATGAAGACAATTCGGTTGTTAATAACAGTCAACATTTTAAATTTCCAACGGAATGGATGCTAAAACCTGTAATTAAAAGCACAATATGTGCCTCTGAGTGGCTCCCACGAAATCCACACCTATGGCACTTTTATTTTATGGCAACAATAAAAAAAACGTGCATGGCCATTGATGTAAACATTATTGCAACAACAACAAATTCGTTGGATGCAAATAATGCCAGCATTAAGGCAACCGTAACCGTTCCTACTCCCGCCATAGGTCGATACCGATTCTGTTGAGCAAGTGAGCGCGTGGCAGACACATCTTCTTCGCACATTCGCAAGGCGAAGAAGACCATTTCCAGGTGTGTTCACGTTCAAGGGAATGAAAAATTCAATTTTTCCGGCACGTTTGGTTTGCACTTTATGCTCGCTCGGTTGGTATTAGTGATTTAGTCGCTTTTTATTTGTTAATATTTGATATGTCATGCACTTGTGCGTTATTGTGCCTTTGGGAGAGTTAAAATGGAGAACAACAGCCTAGAACGCACGAAAGAACACACTAGGCACAAACATAAGGATTTAAGGATTCGGATTCGGAAATCCTTAAACTGTTGTATTTACGCGTATTTGACATTCTTCCTAAATCGAGTGTATTTGGCATTGGAACGTGATGTTGTGTCTGTATGCGTGGAGGCACACATGCATTTATAAAAATTTTATTGGTTGCTATGAGGTTCATAAATTTTTACTTTTAATGTTGGCCCGTGTAGCAGCGAAAATAAGCTTAATTGTTGCATAAGAGTGAAAAATTATGTAACCATAAATTAGAGGAAGGTTTTATATTGAAATATGTGGTGCCTTAAAATCCTCCATACATTATTTAGTGGGGTTTGAATAAAAAATTATTAAAGTGGCTTATCATGTTTTCACGAAAGAGTTGAGAATTCAAATGTTCTAAATAAAATTGATTAAGTTGCAAAGTTTAATTCGAGTATAAAATTTTTATTTACAATGTGGAATTAATTCATTTATTTACTCTTTATTAAACTTTATACAAAAGTATATTCAATTTTATTTATTTGTTTTTATACAATTGAAAATAAAATCAATTGCACATACACCATTTAATATTTTTTTATGCTATATATGTTATGTGGTAATAAAGCTTTTAGAAATAAGGATTAAAAATCATCAATACTAAAAATACAATAAATCGAAAAATTCTTGATGAGAATCAAGAATTTCAATTTCTCAAACCTTTCACGGTCTCGATTGTGAGAAATTTGTCATATTACTTGCTTATTTAAATCCAAGCCTACAGAGAGTCTTTAAATTCTCAACCTCCGGACTTAAATTTTAACACTTTTTGATAGATACATACTACTATGAACCGTTATCTGTTGATGGAATAAACCCCTCATGATACATACAATTCAAAATCTTAATCATAGCAATAAAACTAACATCTATACAATGACAGGAATATTTACCTAATAAAGTAAATAAATATAAAAAAAAATAAAATAAAATATAATAAAATAAATGTAAATAAAACAAAATAAAATAAAATAAAAGAAAATAAAATAAAATTAAATAAAATAAAATTAAATAAAATTAAATAAAATTAAATAAAATTAAATAAAATTAAATAAAATTAAATAAAATTAAATAAAATAAAATAAAATAAAATAAATAAATAAAATAAAATAAAATAAAATAAAATAAAATAAAATAAAATAAAATAAAATATAATAAAATAAAATAAAATCAAATAAAATAAAATTAAATAAAATTAAATAAAATAAAATATAATAAAATAAAATAAAATATTATAAAATAAAATAAATATAAATCTAAAAATAAATGTAGAAATAAATTTGCATAAGATTTAAATATACATAGACTTCAGTATAAATAAAGTAAATAAAGTATACCTAAAATTCAATTTTAAATAGAATGGAAATGAAATTCCAATATAAAAATTATAAAATGCATATGAAATATGATTTCTATCGCAATATGTAATTAAAATATAAGAGCTCTATAAAGGTCATGTAAAGGTAAGTAAATTGAGTTAGATAGTGTAGAGCACTATATTTGTTAGTTAAAGATCAATAGAAATGTCACCTATTAGTTTGCACTGACGTGTTTCGTCTGGAAACTATTTAGACTTATCAGAGTGGTAAACAATTGAAGAATTTCTAAACAACAGTCATCATGCGTATATGTCCAGTCAACAGCCATTTATTTTAAAAGCAATCATTTGCAGAAAACTAAAAGCACAAATTCTTAATATTAAAAATTGGCACCAGGCAGTAATGCATATTTTATGTTGATGCCATATATCATCTTCTCAATTAGTAGAAAACTACACCAGAGCTAACTGAATCATATAAATATTCAAAGTAATACATCGGCTGATACGTCTGTGGGATAACCAACAAAACATCAACGTAGTCTTCAATAAGAGTACTACAATCCTCTAACATTTCGATATCTCTCTTGTCGAATAAATCATCTTTTAAAATAAGTCTCAGTATCGGCGATAAATTTTTCATCAGGGTCAAATCTTTCCCTGGAGCATTTTTAAAAATATGCATGGTTCTGTGTATACAATAATCTGGTCAGACAAAAATTGTATTGTCAGTCAAAAATTTAATAAATTAAAATAATATAAAAAAAATTTTCGTTGTTATAGTTCACTATTTTTCGAAGTCTCTATATACCTATACTTGCTTAGGAATAATTTTAGAGATTATAAATATGATAACAACAACTAAGTAGATAGATTTACAAACTTTCAGTCATAATTTATTAAGACATCTTGTTTAGAAATGATCCAATAAAAAAACTTATAAATAAATTGATTCACGAATATCTAAGAAGAATTTGTTTAGTGATGACGATAGTACTCCTAAGATATTAAGGTAAAATAACATAATAAGGTTCTAATAATAAATTGTTATCTTAACTTCAAAATAATATGTACTATTTTTTTACTATAGGAATTATAGTAGGTTGTGTTTCCCATCCTGATTCTACCGAAAATGAACTTAGAGATATTAAAAACAGCAATCTTTTAAATCTTATATATTTTATATTAAATACATTATAAAAAATTTCAATATATTACAAAGAATAATGAAAAATAATTGTTTATTAACTGTTTTTTTTTTTTGGAGTATGAGACTCAATTAATATATTAATAGATATAACTATTACTATTTGTAACGTTTTATATGTCACCATATTCAATATCTAGTGTTATTTCTTATTAAATGAGGTACAACTTGAGTAATAGAATATAATTATAAAGATGTTAAACGAAGCATCAAAATGCTATCTAAAGCACGTTTTAATATTTTGTTATTAATTTACAGGTATAAATTATACTGTTCTTTCTAAATGTAGATGGTTTAAATGATATTATATCATATGAGTTGTATAATATCTATTTAATTATTAATATTAACATTTAGTACTTATTTTATTTTTGTGAGGTCCTCTAATAATTTCTCCAACTTTTATATGATATTATAGATGTATTATTTTTTTAAATATGTATACTTAAATCTTTTTTAAATAAAACAAGTTCTGTGCAGAGCGAATCATGAAACAGTACTAATGAATATCCGACAAATTCAGAAACTTAGTAGAGAAATTAACACTTTCATTTCCATCGGTGACTGTATCCACTAATTTAATTAATATTAGTTTTTTTGTCAATAGTGTTTCAATTTTTAATATTGATGGGAGCAACATAATTATTATAATATAGCCTTTTTCTTAACCAAGGTGGGTTTACGTAGTAGTCAGTCATAATGAATGCGTCTCTGCATAATTGCAAAAATTCTCTGGAAATTTAAGTCTTTGGCTTGCATGATTTGATAAACATCATTATGTTACCAATTTCAAAATATATTTATTTAAAAATCTCGCCTCAAAAAAAAAATTTAAATTTATGATAGTGTTTAATTCAAATTTTTGTTAAAAGTAAATATTTGTACCGCCAAATAATTCTTGATTTCTTTTCTGATTTTTAATGTTCATCCAATACTTCTCATGGATTTTGGCCACATCACAAAGACGCTTTATTTGAATGAAATTCAGCATTTTTGCCACCAGCCGAGAAGAAACGCATTTCAAACCCAATACATCAGTTAAAATGTGTTCGGCCGATCCATATGAGATGCCCAACAACACTGCAATCTATCTAATCGGTTCACAACGATTTTCCAACACGATCTGCTTGGCCGATTCAATGTTTTTTTTCAGTAACAGATGTTGTTGGGCGGTCAGGGATCTCATCATGATCCAAGCTTGTAAGACCGTCTTTGAACCTTTTAAACCATTCGTATACTCGTGGTTGCGACACACACAATTCACCAAAGGCCTTTTATAACATTTTTTGACAGAATGTGTATAATAGTGTTGCCAGCGTGAAAATAGAAAAAATTTACCGATTGGATAAGCGCGGGAGTTCAAAAATTAAAATTCTCGTTCTTTTTTGATCACAAGGTAAAAATAATATGATGGTAGATATTTGGCAATACTCGAAACAGCTGTATGGTCAAACAAAAATTTAACTAATTAAAATAATATAAAATGAATTTTTGTTGTTGTAGTTCACTATTTTTCGAAATCTCTCTATAAAAAATTTTTTTATTATTGTTATTTGAAGTCACTTTCATTTTAAATCGCTTTAAGTCATTTCATTGTCCTATTACGTGTACTTAAATATTTTACCTGCTAATGTTTCTTGCACTCCTAATCGATATTTGAATGTCGGTCACTAATCGAGTAAATATGCTATGTATACCTCATTCTATTGACTTGCGTGACCATATCAGAACAAATAAAATCGTCATAACTAATAGCAACCCATTCTCATCAAATATTATGTTTTTTTATAAAACACTGCTGTTATTACAATAGATTACGTTTATTAAATAATTAATGTACTGAATACAGCTGTTAGAATAGCAATATATTTTATAACTTCCTTTACTAAATAACAGCATTATCCGCTGCTTCTTATAAAATGTAATTCATTAATATTTGGTGGAAAAAAGCTAAATAGTATTATTGGATCAATATAAGTATGAGTATTTGAGAGTATAAGAGTATTTATAGCTTATTATGCTGGAATCTCTCCTAAAGATTATTCATAACTGCAAATTACAAATTTATCTCTAATTACAGTTCCAAAAAAGTCGTCATTAAAAATTTCTTGTATTATTTATGCAATTTTTTTAATAAAATTATAATGCGCATACATCGGGTAGTATTCAATTAACTGAAAATGTTAAAACCACACTTATTTACTTATTTAGTTGACCATTATAGACATATGTCATCCATGGCCACGCCGAGTAGCCTCCGACAGTCAACCCGATTAATGATTTGCTGTCACCAGTTGGTAGTATCAAACGCCACCAAATTGTTAGTCACCTGGTCCTTTCACCAAAGATACGGACGTCTTCTACCGCATTTTCCACCTGCGGTTACTATATCAAACACCTTTCTGGCCGAAACACTTTCTCCATTTGCACAATATGACCAATTTGATACTAGTTGCCAAAGCGTAATGGGTCATAGATCTTCCGCAGTACTTTTCTCTAGAATGCTGGCCTTCACATGACTGTTATTAATTGTCTAGGCATGATGAGACTTGTAGAGCGTAATTTATGTTTGTCGAAAGAGGGTTTTATTGCCTACTTAGCCCGAAGTTGCATCTGTTGACAAGAGTAATTCTTCGTTGAATCTATAAGCTGATGTCATTCTTGGTGTTTATGGTTCCTGAATAATGAAAGTCTTACACAACTTCGACCTTACAATAGTCACCAGTGACATGAGTTCCAAGGCCCTCAGGTGATTTACCACAAAAGCCGTTTAAAGCCAGACTTGTTAAAAGAAAATATATAAAATTTTGCAAAGCTTAATATCTTTGACCCTAAGTGATTTTATCATAAGCAACTAATCCAACCCATTCTTATTCGTCTGCATCTAATAGTCTGCAATATTTTGCTTACATGACCATTGTCTCACTCTACAATTCATTACCACCATTTCTCCGAAGTTTTTATCTGTTATGATAACTTAATTCAATTTCTCGCATCATATCATCTTTCGTCTACAACTACAATTTTTGAGACCCTGCTTATAAAGTATATTTCTAATAACCTCTATGTGATTCACTCAGTTATCTAATTTCTATATGACTCTTTCAATTATCAAGTTTCTCCCAATCACTTAACCTTCATTGAACACATTCTTAGCGTATTAACATAATGGTTCTCAGTTTATTTTCACTACTTGATACAACCACTCCAAATTCAATAGCGGTTCAACACTCGGTTTTAATTTAAAAGTTATAAGCAATGTAAAGTAACCACTTGGATGAAATATCGGTGCCGCATCACCAAAAATATTAGACCGCATTAAATAATTACCCCTGAGAAATGGGCAATTTAAGTCAGAACTATTGACGATCAACTGCTGATAAAATTTTGACATCATTTTGGAGACAACATGATTTTTGAGAAAAACGCAGCCATTCAAATTGTGCATCTGATAAGATCCTTTTGCTCCACCCTGAGAATTACAAACTACATCAATAAATATCTCCGGAATATCCTGAATTACATCGAAGCGATATAAATCGGAGTCATTCGATACACGTGAAACTTTGCTGACGTAATCCGTATCAAAATACAAAATTTTAAATTTGACGTACTTCAACGAAATTTTTGTTGTGTTTTTAGCCAAAATTTCCTTTTAAATTAAATATTTAATATTTAAAATATTAGAAATATGATATTAGGTATTGCTTTATATACCTGCTTTTTATATACGAGTATAACGAAGCTTAAAATTAGTAAACAAACACTCTTCGAATGCATTATGAAGAAATAACTTTAATGTTTCAAAGGCAATAAAAGAATATAAGCAATTTTTTATTTGAACTTTAAGAGTAGATTTGGTTTTGATGTATAAATTCATTTTTAATTGCTTTATAAAAATTTTACAATTCAGTGATTTTTGAATTTTTGCCAATAAAAGTCATAATTCAAATATATTATTATTTTTTAAAAATCAATAAAAATTCTTGTTAGTTAAATATGTGAAAAAATGTATCAGTTACCGGGCTTCAGAAACACATGTTTCATTTCCAAGTCAAAATTTGAACAACGTCATTAAATAGTCGTTAGCACTTTGATCCCAAACCACTTCAACCGCAGTTTTTATAACGTAACAATTTTACATATTTATTATTCCATTTGAAATAAAAATAAAATAAAAATATTTTCATATTCACACGAATTTATGAATTTAACACGACATCAATTCCCAGCTGATATTTAATAGTTTTTTGAGGAAATAAGCAGTTTGAATCACTAACAATATTTGGTAGCATCAAACCCAAAAAATATTGGTTGAATTATTGAACCGTAAACAACACGCAACTAATATCAAAATAAGTTTAAATAAAACCCTCCTTTCTACAATTTATTCATCCAGTAGTTTTAATCCCCACAAAGAAAAACATAATATAGTTTTTAATAATATGGATATATATAGTTATAACATAGCTCTCCAGTAGTGTTTGAGTCTACAGCTACAATTTTAAAAGTCGTCAAAATAATAGTCTGGATTAGACGTAAGTAACCATCTAGTTTCAGGTTAACTAGCTATCCAAATGGGAACAATCTTAAATGGTTGGTTGGTTGGTTGGTTGCAGTGGCAGGTCATAAGATAACTTCAAATGTACCTCAATTAGCGATTTTTCGCCGTTTTGTTACCACATTCCTCGCAAGAACCCTAGTATAGAAGAGTAGAGACTAAATCCATCCCACCGAATTTAGGTAATTTAACAGGTCTTTCATCCTTACCATTGAGCAGTCTGATAAACTATCACAAAAGTATTTTCCAAAGAACCTATATCTTCTGGATGCTAGAGCTGGGCATTCACAGAGAAAATGTATTATTGTTTCTTTCTCCCGCGGGTTTCCACAACTTCTGCAGTGAGAGTTATGGGGAATACGCAGTTTCTCTGCGTGAGTTCCTAACCACCAATGACCAGTAAGAACCGCGATAAGCCTTGCAGTGTTTACGCGATCTTTTTTGATGAGTTCCAGAGATTTATTTTTATTATAAGTGGGCCACGTTAACCTGGAAGTTGCACATGACCTTAGTGCTTTCCATCTGTTATTGGCGAGTTGCAGAAAGTAAAGAAAGGTACTTCTTTTGATGGTCTCCAGGGTAATATAGACTGATACCGCCAGTGACGCATCTAGGGAGGCACCAGAGCGGGCTAAACTATCAGCTTTCTCATTCCCTACGATGTTCCTATGCCCAGGAACCCAGATGAGTGTGATATCGGCCAACCGGTTTAGCTCGTCGATTGCTTCTCTACATTCTTTTACTATTTTTGATTTTGTTATAAAGGATTCAAGAGCTTTAATTGCTGCCTGGCTGTCAATAAAAATAGCAACACTACATCTGTTCTCGATGTGGCTTGCAATTTGCCGACAGGCTTCTTTTATTGCTAGGATTTCAGCCTGAAAAACCGTAGCTTCATTAGGTATCCTAAGAGAGATATTTATATTTTTAGATGGTGCGAAGATTCCTGCTCCTGCCCCACCGCTCATTTTCGAGCCATCTGTATATATTTTTTTAAATTTTTCCTTTTCCACTCATTTCTTGAAGGGAATATTGTCTGGAAGTTCCTTTCGAAGTCTATACACGGATTCAGATAATCCGATGTCATCCTATACAGACAATTTGGCACTGTACCTAGAATCCGACTATGTCCATATGTTCGTTCTAACCATACGCCTGTTACTTTCAGTCTTACAGCGCTATTACAAACCATGTTTTTAATGTGAAAATCAATAGGTAGCAAATGCAGCATCACATTTAGGGCGTCCGAAGGAGTCGTCCTAAAAGCTCCTGTGATGCCTACACATGCCGTCCTCTGAATTCTGTTAAGTTTGTCGATATTATAGCTCTTGTTTAGAGCCGGCCACCATACGACAGCACCATATGTGAGAATTGGTCGTACAATTGCCGTGTACATCCAGTGGGTAATTTCGGGACGAATCCCCCATTTTTTGCCAAACATCCTCTTGCAAGAATAGAAAGCTACACATGCCTTCTTGATACGAAGATCGACATTGTGTTTCCAGTTTAACTTACTATCCAACAGAATTCCTAGATATTTAGATATTTGGCTTTTTCCGATAGTTTTAACTGTTGCCCGTTTAGTGAAGGCAACCTGAAAGCTGGTATTTTGGTTTTAGTAGTAAACAGCATCATTTCAGTTTTTCCTGGGTTAATACCTAGTCCACAACCT
>NC_051847.1:85354154-85455401 GCF_002237135.1 Teleopsis dalmanni | reverse complement strand
ATTTTATTTTATTAAATTAATTATTTATATTTTTTTTTTATTATAAATATTAATAATTTATTATATATTACAATTTTTTATTAATATTGGTATTTACCCAATTATTTATAAAGATTTATCTTTTAAACGGTTTAGGTTGTTGTTTTTTATTTTTACATAATATTTATTTTTATTTTTTAATTTAATCTTTTTGAAAGTACTTATATAAAATAAGAATTAACCCATTTATTTATTTAATACTGCTAGATACGGCTTAAAGTCCAGAAAAAAGACTACCCTATATAAATTCAAATTTGAATTTTTCCATTTAATAACACTTCTGCAGATTTTTTTTAAAAAAAATATTAATTATTAAATTTTTTTTTAATTTTTGAAGACACATGTAATATTTCCGCATCTGGTCGTTTCCAATGATCCAGCATATTTTCCTGAACCAAAACGATTTATGCCCGAACGTTGGATGAAACAATTTGCACCATGTAAGTGTTATAATAAATTAATGATAATTACTACTCAAACAAATCAATTAAATTTTAATTAAAACTATCATTATCTAATAGCCACAGAATGTCCGTATGCAGGACAAAAAATTCATCCTTTCGTGAGTCTGCCTTTTGGTTTTGGACGGCGTATGTGTGTGGGACGTCGATTTGCTGAAATTGAATTAAATACGCTGCTCGCCAAGGTAAAGCATCATTCGCACTAACATATCATAAAAATACCAACAATTTAATTACATTTAATCTGTTTACAACTTTCACGCACATTTCAGATATTTCGGAAATATAAAGTGGAATACAATTCCGGTGAATTAGTATACAAAGTCAACTCAACCTACATACCAGAATCACCACTAAATTTTAAATTGACACTCAGGCAGGAATAAGCAAATAAAAGCATATTGCAATAATATATATTGTACGAATGACATTAGTTATTATAAGGTATTTTGTATTTTAGCACTTTTATTTTATTATATTTATATATGATTGAACGGTAACTAATGATTTTAAGACGGTAACTAATGCATAGATATAAGATTATTGTTTAAATGGAACCATTTTGTGTATAAGATAGTTTAATAAAATTCTTTTGTAAATATAAATGTTATAATAAAATCACTTACTATTTAGCGGAATCATTTAATTGATATTCGTTGCTACGTGAGAAGCATTCTTGAACACCAGAATCTTGCCACAATCTTTTCATAGCAGCTAGAAGTTCCTCTGAAAAGGGTTCCGTATCATGCATACGTTGACATACATCAAACACCATTTTCGCGTCGCTCTTTAAATAACATGCAACATTTAGTATCTTTATGTATACATATAGGTTTTTATAAACATCTAAGCATTACACACTATGTATACTTTGACATAACATATTACATAGGTGTAATACTTATGCATTTAGTATATGTGTAATTAGTAGATACTTACTTCTCGCTCATTATTGCTATACTGAATACTGAGGTTTGGCATTGCTCTAAGTATTGCAACTAATGATTGTATTGTGTTGCTGTACACAACTGGCCGATACTGTTTGAAATCTTCCGGAGTAAACCCGCTCTCGTGGATAATTTTCATTTGTTTAACTATTGTGCTTTTGCCAGATTCACCAGCACCTTAAATAAAAATAAAATATTGCAATTTTAAACAATATTTAATATTAAAATTTGATTTACATATTCATATATATGTAAATATTTAATATATTACATATTAAAATAGTAACATATGGCTTTTATTTAATTATAGTTTTGAAGGAAACAAGTATAAATTTATGTATAAATTTATATGTATAAATTTTACTAATGAATTTATCATCGACCAAACAAAAAAATATAATAAACTGGAAAATAGAAAAAAAAAATGAAATGATGGATAGCAATGAACAAAATCTTTGGAGCCCTTTCTCTAATGAGCCTAATAAAGCTGTTGTCCTTTAAAATTAGGAAATGAATGTGTCGTTCAAAGGGTTAGCGTACGAACAGTGCAAATCCCTGGTAACACAAAGGGCCGTTATTTGAGCTTAAATAGGTTTTGGTGCATAAGGCTGTCACTCTAACCTTAAATTGAAATCAACCCATTTACTCAAGAAAAAAAAATAATGATGTTCATTATCTCTTGTAATATGTTTGGTATTTCAATAACGTAGTAAAAATGTTACACGACTTAATAGAACTAATATCCTGTAACAGATTATGATATTACCATGTCAAGGTTTCTTTGATTAATATTTAAATAACAAATTTACTATATTTTTAATGCTGTAAATATTCGTAGGCATAAAAAAAATATTGATGAAATGTTTTTAATTTAAGCTTACTATATTGATATAATTGATATTGATATCGATATTGTTAACATTTGCTTAAACGATCATTTGTGCTTTGACTATAGGGTATTGATTGCTCTTTTATCACATAGCGAGATCAATATCCCGTAAAAGCAAATACCTCTAATATACAATCGGAAAGATATTGGTATTGTATATTAAGTAAAAAATTTAATATTAAATATGTTGAATTTAACTTAGAAGTGGTCCATATTCTTTAATTTTATTTTAATTCAAACATTCAAACCTATTCCTAATATAGAAATAAATAATATTAAAGAAACATTTAATTTGATTTTTTTTTTGCTTGATTAAGCCACTGTTTTGAATGTTGTGAAATACCCAACATTACTCTTCTTTGAAAATATTTCTTTCGTTTATTGGTCTACATATAATTTATTAAATGCAAGTATCAGACTTAGAAGATCTCGAATCACTTCTACAGATACGATATATTAACAGTAATCTTCTAAAAGGGCATCCAATCTTATTGAAAGAGTATTTCCAATGAATTTTAAATATAAATATTATGATTTTAATACCTCAGTCATTTCTAATATATTAAAACTTAATTGGGTTAGTTGCCATCATTTGTAGAATATAAATTTTGGAATAAGTTTGACATATACTCTTCAAAGAGAAATTTTATATACATCACCGACAAATATTGTACTCATAAATATTTCAATTATTTAAAGCATAGCTATTAATAACGAATCCTTAAATAGTGACATGAGGTGTAGAATTTGGTACTAAATCAGATATATCCGTTACACCTACAAAGATATGAATTTCAGAAATTATTGACATCGCCTTATATAGATATTTTTAACGTTTTTTGATGTGTGCCAATTAAGGCTAATAAAAGCTTTTATGCCTTACGTAACATACATAAGGAAATATTGGGTCTTGAATTATTTACTTTTATCAAAGGTAAAGTTCTATAAATCACAACTGTATCTTTTATTCAATCTGGTTGATTAGTTGGTTGCAGTGTCAGGTCAGTACATATCTTTCTACTGCCTTAATGTGCAATTATCAATTATCTTCTTAAGAGATGAGAGATAAATCTTAAGAGATAAAAAGATAAACTAAATAAATGTCTTTGAATTTAGGTAACTTGTACTGTCTAAAATGTATTTAACTATAAAAATGTTTCTTTTGGATACCAATATCCAAAAAGGTTTCTTAACATATAAGTTTCTATAACCTCTACAAAACAAACTATTTCTACTTTATCTGCAAATGAGCTTTTTTTGCCTTTGAACTGTTTTAAAAAAAAATATTGCCTACTAAATTAGTTGACCAAGTGGATTAATAAGCTAGATAAGATTTTTTTGTTTTAGTAGAAGCATTTTTAAATCGAGAATAGAATGATTATGTTATATATTTTTATAAGTATTTTATTGATTTGTCATTAGATAATTATTTTAGTATATTTCCTGGATGAAATAAGATTATGTATGGTCTAAATAGAATTCTAAATACGTTACCGTACCTGGGAAAAGTTATTCTGAATTCATTTGGGTACAGACAATAACTAACTGCCTACTTAACACTTGCCAAGCATAAAACAACGTGGCTTCAAATTACAGTTCTACTAAACTTTGAATATTCAATCCATTTAATTGTCCTATAATCTTGACTACTATTGATGTGAAAATTCGTACTAGTACTGAGCAAAATTCCTGAGTTTGGTTAGTGGTTAGTTTACTTTCCTTTCCTACATAATGAATGTTTAAACAATTTTATAGCTCACTATATAATTTTAGAAAATCAGTAAGTATTTTAATATTGAACTAAAATAAAATCAAAGTGATAGCATATATTGTTATAATATTGTCTGAATATTTTTACATATAAATGAATAAATGAATAAATGAAATGAATTTTAGTTTAAAAACATTCTTTTTATATATAACATCCTTTTGAGTGTAAAACTACGGACTTAAAATGAAAATATTTATAACAAGAGAATAAATTTATATTCATAGAAAACAGTTTGAAAAACATAAATAAGTGAAAAATATTTATATTTTAGTTTTATCTATGAACTCAAGTTTAAACAACAGAATAAACAAGAACAGGAGATACTTTTGTGCACTTATACTACGTATAGTGCCTGTTAAACGAACCGCATTGAACTTGTTGCATTAAATTTAAAATATGCAAAACTTTTTCACAACTTGCAGCAACAACCCTTCAGAATGTAGGAGTGTAGGAGTGTAGGAGGAGGCCGCATCAAGTTGCAATTTGCTTGTATCTCTAAACGCCAGCACAAATGCACCCAATGGCATTGCGGTTAAACACAAGCACTTAAGCCTCTTCCTTATCTATTGTACGGACGAATAGAAGGCATTTTTTGTACGAAAACACATGAGAGAAAACAAAAGTTTTACATGGAAATTTACACAAAGAATTCATTGTTGGAGATGTGCAGTAGTGATGGTGCGGATGATGATGACTGTGCCTGTGCCTGTGACTATGACGATGACTTTGTCTATGACTACTGACAATGACGTCCATGTTATTCTATAATGAAACTCATTTCTATGCAAAATTGATGATGATATTGATGATGATTCTGTGATAATATATAGAATATATTATGCTTTTAAGTTAATGACATTTTGCATTGAACAAAATCATTATCACAGATTATGGCAAATCGCAACAAAAGAATCTCTATAATCCTTTTGCTAAATATATGCAAAATAAATAACTAAATTAAATCTACATAAAATCTGTGATTTATGATATTTAGCTGAAGTACAAATTAAATCAAAAATATTAGATTCTATCTGTTAATATTATGCAATTAAATATATATTTCATATTTTATAATTTATAATATTTTATATACTAATATTTCATAATTGCCATAACTTGAACTTCTATAACTCTAGAAACAAGTTTTTCTATTATTTTAATGTTTATTGTATTTTTCTAAATCCAATAGTCAAACCACAACACCAAAATGTAATATTAGGTAGAGTTAGGTTATACCGGCTATCCTTAGAGGATCCATTTAAGCCTACTGGCCCATAGAGGAAACCGTACATAGAGGAAACCTCGTGGTTTAAAACCACCTAGAAACTTTAACGAATCTCAAAATGCTGTTTAATGTCAGATCTTCTAATTGATTAAGATGTTTAACAAAGTGGGCTCCTAAAGTATTGAGTCGCCGCCGTGCATAAGCAAGACATCTTTTCTTTTGTCACACACTGCGTCAGGTATGATTGAAAGGGAGATACTAACTTCTATCTTCTTCCCTAGTTTGCAGTCACTAAAATATAATATTAAACTTTCAAAAAATTTTTCATTTAATAAAATCAAAATGGAACGAGTTGAGGAATTTGTGGCACCATCCTGTTGAAACCAAACATCTTTAATGTCATATCTTTTACCGTACGTCAATAAAAAATTGGTAACTTGGTAACTGGGCTGTAGTAACCATAGTGATGAGAATTGTTTATTAAAAATAAAAAGTTCCGATAAAACTATGGGACCAATACATCTTCAGATCACATATCAGATCACGCAGTGAGTTATTGTGGATGCTTTAGTCTTTTGACAATTCGTTTCAGATTATTATTGCCACATAATATTTTGATCAGTCTGAATGTTAGAAAACCAAACAATTTTGATTGATTTTCATGTTAGAAAAATATTGCAGAGTATATTTTCTAGAGTTTCTTATTCCAGTTCTATTCACAAAGCAATGCAGAACCGAATTATTATAAAAAATTCGATCTGAAATGTGATCACTTCAGAATTACCTAACTGGTAATTTTTTACAATTTTAACAATTGTTTAACCGCTGATTTAATCAGTGTTTCTCAACGATGTACTCTTTGGGAATTTCGAAGTTTGGAAATTAAGATAGTAGGTGCACGGGAAAAAAATAGATCAAGAAATAGATTTGTTTCCGTATATACATATAGCAGCGCGTATGTATATTATGTATGTATATCAACTAAACATATGATACCATGGGTGGTAGAGTTCTGTTTTTCATATGTATGCTATTAAAAGAGTCCAGCAAAATCTCGATTACAAAATGGCATAACCTTTTAAATAAATAACTTTACCGACTTTTATATTTTAGATTAGAAAAATATTATCTTATTTTTAAATTAAAATGTTTTACTCTTAGAAAAACATAGTACCATACATAGTACATAGGGATGGTTTCTTATTTCAGTTCGATTTGTTTGATGTAATGACTTCCTTACTTTTTTATATCGTTTTTAAATAATCTCTTATATTATCGAATATAAAATCATAAAAAGAATATTACTCAAAATTTGACAGTAAATATCTATGGTAATGGTTAATGGGTTAGGATAAAGCCTTTATGCACTGATACTAGCTTAATTTATTGTACACCCATTTGTATTTAGATATTTAGTATCTCGAGGAATGGAACCAGGAGGGAGTTTTTAAAGGTCTTCATCTTCTAGTTGGTATGCACCTAAAATTTTGTTTTCTGTGGCCTAGTGTATCACAGTTGGTGATTAGATGTTCCATAGACTTTTTCTAATCTCAACAGAATCTGCAAATATTTGTGTCGGATACACCTATTTTGTGTAGGTGTTTATTGCAGCCGGCGTGGCCTGTTAGTGCACAAGAGAGCGACTTTAGACTCTTCTTGTTAAAGTTGAGAGCGATGTTTGCTCTTTTGTCATAAAAATTCATGTTTTTTCGGAATGATTTAGGCTGTTTGTTCCATTCCAATATTTAATGAATTTTTGTTGGATCTATGTTTTGATCCTCTGTTTTAGGTATGTTCTTTTTATTGAAGCCAAAGAAGAGGATTGGACCGATGAATGGCTCTCTTGCCAATTTTTTTGGCATAAAGATCAAAGTAATGCAATTTATAAAAGTTATTAAACTATGTTGTAATATAGTTTTGAGTTATTTGTGGTGAAATATAGAAAATTGCAGTATATGAAAGCTATGGAGGATTGGGTCAAAAATTGGTTTAGTTTGATTGGAATGAATGGCGCTTAATTTAAAGGCACAAAATAAATTTTGATTAATTGAACATTCTTTGTATATTATTTAATAATTCCGGATATATTGTACATTGACTGTAGTTTTTTTTTACATATAAATAATTTTTGTAATAATATTGGCATAAATTTCTCATTTTAAATAACATCTGAATTATACTGTATTTTTGTTTCAGTTTTAGAATAAAGATTCTGTAATCATGTGAGGTAATTTTATATTAAAATTTCTATGCAAGCAAAATATGGCCGAGTGCTTCATACTTAATTAATAACGTTAAAAATATTATTGGTGAAAATATGTTTTGAAATGCTTTATAAACATTTCTTATTTTATTTCGATATTTGCATATATATTTTAGTTAATTTAACAGTTTTCAGTACTTTAGTATAATTAGGGACATTGAAAATATTTATGATATACACTGCGTTATTTATGAATTTTAAAAGCCCATAAATTTAAAATCGTTTTTCGGTGGTAAATTGTTTATTCGAATTAAAAAATGTAAAAAAAAAACGAGAAAGAAATTGGAAATTATTTTACTGAATACATACATTTCAGATTTGGTTCTTTAAAATATTCAATATCCAATATACAATCTACAAAATACAATAAACACATGAAGTCTTATGTACTTAATTTTTAATACAAAATTATATGGAAAAGCAGGGCAGCTGAGTAAAGTGTAAAGAAATTAAATTGAAATGAAGTGTAAACAAAATTGCAGCTAACTCAACTAAATACGTCGTTCAATCTTCGGAGCATTCGAACACTTTAATGTTTAAGATACATTATGAATTTGTCTAAAATTAGACGAAAAAAAAACTTTAATATTCTGACAGACAATGTACCAAAAGTAAGGCGGCAGTAGTCATATAAAACCAGATAATAATATTTAAACAAAAGTTTTTGTATTTTTTTTTTATTTATAAACAAACTTCTTCGTAAAGCAATTCAGCAAAAAAAGTTGTAAAGCAATGTTATAGACAAATTTAAACTGAGTCAGTATTTAGGATACATTCTAGAAATCTACGAAATATAATAATATTTTTGAATTAGATACATAATATATATATATATATATATATATAGATATTGAAAACATTTAATGTTTTAAATTTAAGCAAAAAAGAAGGTTACTCGTATGTTCAACTCAGTCGAAGCATCAATATGTTTCACATATTTTGCATTTAAAATAACTAATTAAATACACATTTATTAAAAATATATTTTAAATCTATATTTTATATAGTTTATTTTCTATTCGTATACAAATATATGTATATATAAAGATGAGATACATTAAGTCGCAAAAGCTACAATGAGCTGCTCATGTAGCATGATTGAGACCAGAAAGAAAGTCAAAAATGGAAATTGCACCATAAATGAATCTCGATTAAAAAGATACTCCAAATTTAGCAATCAAAAACGCTAATAGTGTCTAATACTAACAACCATTTCGTACAAAAAGTTGACATATAGCTACATAAAAATATTTCTATAATGTAATGACATGAGGTTTATTGTCTATTTTTCGTAATGGATTTTCGAACTAAAGATTAAAATAGAATATTTATTTTTTAAAACTATTCAGTCCTTATTATAAATTTAATAATAAAGAATTGATTTACAAGTTGAAGCCACGTCAAAGTGACTAAAATTCTTATGCTATAAATTTTATACTTAAATTATTAATACACTCCAAAAGTCTTAATCTTATAGACGTTGTGTACAGATCTACGACTAAATGGGTTCAAAACAATGTGACAAAAAAAAGAAATAAAAATAAATGCTCCTAAATGGGGTTATCAGATCCCTTACTTATTGTCAAAAATAGATGTCGGTTTTAAGCCGGTTTAAGCCGGTTTATATATGGTATAGTTTCGGTTATAACTTTTTTTTGAATAAGAAGAAAAAGGTTGTTCCAGTTCTTATCAAAAAATTCGTTATTTCTTAGGTTACTTAAAACGTGAGTTGACCTCTGCTTCAGTAAGAGTTTTAATCCCATTTCTTTTCCTGCAGTATATATAATAGATATAATAGTTGAAAGTTTTTTTTACTAAAACAAACAAATAAATTCAGAGTTCAATATACTATAAAATCGGTATTAATGCTATAGTTATACTACCAGCTTAATAATTTAATATTTTTATTAACAATGGATTGTTGTTCTTATCTATCATATTTACTAAAAGCTATTAGCGAAACTATCCATAAGCGTTCAAGAACTGTAAGTGAGACTGGAACTTATTGTTGCAGGACAAGTGCCAGATATAGTTCTTTAATATGTCGTCTACAATATAATGTTGTTTATATCTATATAATATCTACATATATCATATCATATCTTTATATATCATATCACATCTATATATATCATATTATATCTATATATATCATAATATATCAATATATACCATAACAAAAAACTTATTTATTTGTTGTACTCATTTTGTTATACACAGCTCTGTATATCATATCTTATCTGTATATAATATACAGTATATCAATAATATAATACATTATTTTATAGATATTAATAATATATAATATATTATATGTCTGTCAGTTCGAAAAATTAAATTTTTGTTTTTACTGTATAAGCGATGTAAAAAAGGATTTATATTTAGTCTAACGTCACGTTGGTTTATTTTTTGATTATTTTGACTAGGATACATAATTTTTCTTTTCATCAAAAAACATTTGGGTTTTTTTAATACCAAATACATATATCTAAAAGTGTGAAATTTATTACGTTTCTTATACAATTTAAATAATTATTCTAATACATATTCCATACATATGATGTAATCAAAACTTATACATCCTGTACATCAACACTTATATGATATAATCAAAACTTATACATCCTGTATATCTACACGTAATCATCTGAAATCAGTTCAGGCTATAGACAAGTTTGAACTTCAACTATCAAAAAGTGAAAAGCACTTGTTGTCGATTCTTGGTAGAAGCTGATAACTTACTGTTGCATTTGTTTGAACTGCAACATAATTTTTCTAAATTATGTTCATATATATTGTATATTAATTAATATCTATGTTTAAATTTGACATGTCATTAAAGTATAGATTTAAACTTACCCAGCAAAAGTAGTTTAATATCTTTTGCTGCTTGTATGCCATCTTCTTTCAGATTTCTTTCTATAAGACGGCTTCTGGCGGCTGCGGCTCTTTCCTCTGCAGACTGTGCGCAGCCCATTGTGCGTATTGCCTCGACACAAAACGTTTTGAAGGTCGTTTAAATCGGCCTAGATTGGCCGAAACTTGCCAGACGGGAAATCAAACAAATTTACAAGAATTAAGAATAAGTTTTGTACGGATAAGGTTATCGGCGGGTCTAATGGACGCTATTTCTTTAATCAACACTTATAAGCTTAATTTATTTTTCTGCAATTTTTCTCTATTAATCGATTAAATGTTTGTCAAATTTTTAAAAACATTTCATTTATGCATTTAAACTGCAAGTAAACATGATTTAAAAAAAAATGGTAATTATTTTATTCGAAATAAAATCGTATTTAAATGGTAAAGGGTCGAACATATAATATATATGTACTATTTAAAAACAATTTCGAATTTTCGAAAAATAAGTTTCGAATTTTTAATCGTACTCTGTGCTTGCTCTCTGCACTCATTGAGAAAATATTCTTCAACCCCCAAAAATGTTGAATGTTGCTCAATTGTGGAAATTAAAAATTTAGCAAAATGCGAAATTGAGTTAGAAAGTTTTTAGTTATTGGGATTTATTATTTATTAAAAATAATTTATATATAATATTAAGATATAGTGAAAATGCCAATTTAACAATAATGTTTCTTACTCTATTGTATAGAGTTTTTGATTGTATAAAAAGTATTAGGCATGTGATTTACGATATTAAGGAGTTTTAATCAATTCTGGTGGTTAACGGAAAATTCTCGTTGATATAAAAAACTGCACATACGTTAGATAAGTTTATTTTTTTTTTGTTTTTTATGTATAAAAATGAAAATTCGATATTAAATAATAACGAAAATAAATATGCGATAAAAATGTAGATAACACTTGTGTTTTTATGACTTGGTAAATCTTCATTTGGCACAATCTCTCGTGCAAAGTACGGAAATATGGAATACGGTGCAAGCTTATTTACAAATGGGAGCGAATATGAATATTTTTCAGACAAGTACGTCCACCAAGCAGTCGACTGAGCACAAATGTATAATTCCAAAATATATGAATCATTCGCACATATTTCGATATACAGAAAATGTATCCACAAAAATTTAGTATGAATATCTTCTATTTTTCCTAATGTAATTATGAGCTCTCTTAGGCATTCAATATTTTTAATTGCTCTTTTAAATTTTTAATATCCATTGTTAGTAATAAAACTTTATTTTATTTTATTTTATTTTGTTTAAAATTTTCAGTTTATTTAATTCACATCACACAAATATGTCAGTTTTATTATATCGCGTAGGTGTAGTGCCAATCAATTTGATGAAGAATAAAAAAATTTTTTTCCACAGAAATTTTTTCACAAAAGGATGTTTTCAAGGTTTTTTCATGTTTACATTCACTTCACAAATTAATAAAATTAAATAAAGAATTTTTATTGCAATTATTATATATTCCTTTTTAAATTTTATTTAATTTACTTTTTTATAAATTAATAAAATTTTCACAACTAAAAACAAGCAATGAATTTAATATAAAATCGTACGAGCAATTGAACGGAGCCGCCCTAAACGACGTACGTACACCAAAGTCATGTAAAAATTTTCATAGCATTGCGTATGCGAATCCATGAAATGAAAAAAAAAACAACTCTTAAATAAATAAAAAAAACAATATATATGAAATTCCTCAATGGAAATGGAAACTCTCAGCGATACACAATTGCATACAGTCCGTGTATAGTACGACGAAAGAGCTTTGGTTATAAAGCTGTGAAAGCATATAGCACACAAACCCGAACGAACGACTATTTAAGAGGGAATAAAGAATAAACAAAAAAAAAAAGTGCTTCAATACGATTTCAATAGAACGCCACTGCCACTGCCACCGACACCGTCACCGTCACAACTCGCCACTGGCACGGCACAAGCACTTGTTTGTGTTGCGTGCTGGAAATTCGAAAACTCCCCAAAAACGAGTGTGAAAAAGCACAAGAACAAGAACGTTTCGAAAATGGAATTTCATTTATTTTCTCATGGTTTTCGCTCTGCGCTTAACGCATGTGCCATATGACCTGCTGCTACTTCTGATTCTGGAAAACATTTATCCATGGCACTCAGATGGCAATGATGGTATTTTTTTTTTTTTCTTTTTGTGTTTCGCTTTTCTTCACATTTTTACTCGTACGTACTACTATACACATTAAACTGTTGTGCGAGTTGTGTGTCCCAAAGGTGGTGTGATGTGGTGTGGTGTAGATGATGAGTTTTCGCTGCTGTTGTTCTTGTTGTTGTTGTGATAATAGTTAAGTTGGCGTATTCTGGCTTAAGAGCGGTGCTTAAGTTCTAGATGTGCAACCACTAAAGAGTGCAGCTCTATTAAGTCAAATCTGACAGCAATAATGAATAATTGTGTAAACTGAAGTTGCTGTAGTGGCACAGGCGGCATGTGCTGCGGTGTTATAATTCAATTTACTGACATAATTCCATGTTCGAATATAGGTAATTTCAATAAAAAAAGCTAATAAGTTTAATTTTATTTTATATGTACTTATATATAATATTCCATTTTGATTTGTTTTTCAACCTGACTCATATACATTCTTATTTTATATTTCTATTTTTTCGACTATACCATAGTTCATATTATGTACAAGTAAAGACTTTGTTATTTGTAGGAGGGCTGTTGGTTAGTTCCAGTGATAGGCCATTAGATAACTTCCATATACCTCAATTAGCGATGTTTCACCATTTTGCTACCATATTCCTCGCAAGAACCATAGTATAGAAGAGAGTAGAGACTAAATCCATTCTTTCGAAGTTAGGTAATTTAATAGGTCTTTCGGCTTCACCGATGAACAGTCTAATAAACTATCAAAGAAGTTTTTTTCTAAGAACCTGTATCTCCTAGACGCCAAACCCTGGCATTCACAGAGAAAATGCATTATGGTTTCTTTGTGATTAATATGTGAAAATGGTTTTATTATTTTTTGAAGTATTCTCTATGACGACCAAGACATTTTTGCATTCGATTGAATCAATTTTCGAAATAGTTTTGCTACTCTCAAGTTGGAACTGCATCGATGTTTTCTGGTACAACAGCCGTTCTTAGATGATCTTCACGAAATTCGTCGTGGAGAAAACGACGACCCCGCTCAAACTCATTGAACCAGCGTTTTACAGTCGATGGATGTGTTATTTCATCAGCAAAGTTATTCGATGCATTCTTTTTTGGTTAAGCTGCGTCGAAAATCATAAAAAATCATGGCACGAAAATGTTCATTATATAATTTATTTTTTCCGCAAAACAAAATTAGGAATCAATGTAATCAAGACAATAGGTATGCGTAAACTAAAACATTATGATGACATTTAAGTTAAAAAATGTCAAACTTTCGAACAGAAATGTCAAAATTCATGTGGCAATACTCAGTATTGCCTAGGCGCAACACTTAAAAGGTAGCCTACGTACATTATTATTTATATATACATATATTATATATGTATGTACCTTCTGCTCAAAAAATACTCGGATTTTGTAAATAAAACACACAAATTTAAATTTTATTCCAAAATTTTTAAAAAAGGTCTATTATTTAAAGAGTAGTTAACAAACAACAAAATCCGGATACTTTTTGAGCAGAAGGTATATTATACATATATCATAGAGAATATGTTCTAGAACTAGAACTACAACCAATTTTAATTTCAAAATTCGTTATCATATGCTTGCATTATGATACTATAATGACAATGAAAGACGAAGTATATGATAGACGATTTTTTATGAAGATAACTCCAATAAAAGATTGAAATATAGAACATATATATGTAAATGAACAAGCAATTTTTAACATGACTTATAGTCCAAAAAAAAAAAAAATTAAATTAAAAGAAAAAATAAAATTAAAATAAGAATTTTTAAAAACAAAACATGATTTTACAAGGAGTAAAAAATGAATATAAAAGACTACTTTACAACTGTTGATGTGATTCTGCTGAATAATATGTTGCCAAATATAATTATATGTTAATAAAGATAATATATATATAATTATATTCATATGACAAAGTTATTACAAATTCGAACTTTTCTGCCATTTGATGTATGAATATTTTGAGAGGTTAGAGATAAAATCAAGAAAGCTTTCTTTATAAGCATAATCAGATCTACTATGTCCATATGATCTCACAACTGTTTAATGTTTAATATTTCATTTAATTTATTTAGATTAATGATAGCATTTAACTATAGGTTAAGATTTACAATTGGCTCTAAGCACTATATATGAATGGTAAAAACTAAATTGATTGAAAAATGTACATATATACAACTCACTTAACTGAACAGATTATTTGAAGTATGGTATAAGAAAATAATGTATTAAATGACTTGTTTAATACAAAAGTGTTTATAACCGAAGTTAAATAAATCTTGGTTTATAGACTGGAATCAAATAAACTTCATTTTTAAAGGACATGTCCATTATACTATACATTAATGCTGGCGTGGAAATAATAATTAACACTTTATTGTTAATAACAAGTAATAGGACAAGTAATAAGTAAAACTTAAGTATATATTATATATTTCAAATATCTCTTCTCTCGTCTTATCCTTATGTAGCTGATTAGACCGTTGCGGACTAGAGCTTCTACAAAATATCAAGTTAAAGAATATACTTTGCCATTTCAGTTAAATTTAAACAAGACTTAAAATACTAAGTAACTAGACTTTAGCATCTGTTTATTAATAACTTTTTTCACATCTTTTAGTTTTATTTTGCAATATCTTAAGTTTTACTGTTTTTTTTATTGAATTACGAGTTTCTAAATATAAGCAATCAATTGAAGGCACTTCAACGGAAATTAATTTAAGGGAAGCAATTTAAATTGAGTTATCTATGTAAAGTAGTTCAGAAACATGAACGATGTCAAATGAGTTGAATAAGTTTCGTCAAAGCGACAACATGAAAGATAGGCACATCACCGTACGTACATGACCTAACCGCCAATTGACAACATATCAAAACATCAGAGTACGTCGAGGCACTGGCCGCAGCGGGGAAGTAATTCTCACTTAATGTAGGTTCGAGTGAAGCTTGTCCACTTGACTTTTTCAATTAAAACTTATTGAGTAAACATAGGTTTCCATCTTTCATTTTCGCATTTAACAACAATTTATGCAATTGTTTTTTCTGTCACAAACAATAAGTAAAAAATTTTAATTTGCATAATATTTTGATTTGATTAGTGAAACTTGGTTATAGTTTAAAATAGAATTCATAAATTAAGTTATTAATCAATTTTATTTTTTTAATTTAATTATTTATACAAATGTTTTGTGCAAGTACCGTTCAAGAAAGGTTACTTTGTTGATCAAGCTAAAATCTGTCGGTCTACTAACAAACACACCAATATGTATAAGAAAATAATCTAATAGAGACTGTTCTTCCACTAACATATACGACTATATATAAGAAAATAATTTAATGGACAATTGTTATCAATAAAAAAAAGCAATAAGTATAGTTATTAAAAAAATAAAGATCTGGCTTCATCAAAATATGTAACAAGTTATATGTGATTGAACATGTTACATATTTAAAGGTAAACACATCGTAACGTGTTAAATAGCTATTGGTTTTTCTCGTCGCTCATGTTATTTGAAAAAAAAAGAGTAAAATATATCAAAAGATTGTGGAGCAAAATAATTTAGTAACTAAAATTTTTTCCAAAAGTATTGAAGAGAACCGTAACATTATAAAAGCAACCATGCGATTGAAACATTTTAAATTATTGAAAGTTAGATAAGACTTGTAGACTTGTTCACCAAAGCTTACTTGACACCATGGATAAGACATTTACCGAACGTCATACTTGAATCACCATCTTAAAAGTAAAGCTTTGAAGCATTTGGCGCGTTAACAGCGTCCCTTTGGCAAGGTGGGACTACCTCATGCAAGGTAAGGTAACCAGATAATTTTGTAAACTTGGCTAAGTCCCTGATTTTAAATGATGACAGTTTATTCAGGCTAAAGATTCTTAATCTTTTAGAAGATCATAGACACTGATCCATACAGTACAGTTTCCTTCTTATGAAATTAAATCTTATTTGACTTGATCTGAGAATATTTTTCTTAATACACAGCGGCTTATTAGCACCGATACCGTAGTACGGAATTAGTTTCGCTTTAACTGAAGCAGCTGAATGGTACGAATTTTGTGCAGTTTAGACTAGTTGAATCTTGTCATGTGACGAGAAGCTTTATCTACCCACGTTTTCCTTGCCAACTCTTCCTTGCCAACAACAATTTAAACTTTTTGAATCGGTCGATAGACAGATTTTGAAAGGGTTGGGAACTATGTCACCACATCACTGCAGCCTTTAAAGATTATTGTGACGAACCCAATTTAGTTCCATAGGCGCGTAGAACTAATACCTTTAAAAATGGTATTATGTCCTTTGAAGAGATATTGTCCATTTCCATTTTAAGTGGATAGGCAGTTGATAAATACCGAAGCCTGAGTCTGGCAAGAGTATCACAGTGACACAGAATGTATTCTGCTAATTTCTCTTATTTTGCTAATTTGTCATTCTGCTAATGACACAAGTCTGCAGCTATCGTCTCTTGTAATATCTAGATTCAATAAAAACCCTGTGACAAATCGGATGCCTTTTCTGTACAGCATTAGTAGCTTCCTAGTTCTAACTTTTGATCGTTTTGGTATGAACTCTTTAGCTTTCCTGCAGGCAATTACATTATCCTAATCAGTCTGAGCTGCTTTTTCCAGCTCATACATTAATAAACTTTTTGGATAGGTCGGTTTGTAACAAACAGTTACTTCGAAACAATTACTTACAGAAAATAGATATTTTGGATATATGAAATTTTGTGTACGTTACCCAATATTTCAATTTATTCATATTGGCATAATTTGAAAAATAGAAAATATCGAACTATGACAATCACTATGTAAATGATATTTTTATATTTTATTCAAAAAATAAGTAAGTATACGAAATGAAAGGAATTTGAATTATCTTCGATACCATAATATATTTCGCGTTTAACGAAATTTCTCGCAATTTTGGGTAGGGGGAGAAGGGTATTTTACAATCAGCTTAACACAATGACTGTATCTTCAACATAGCAATCAGATATTTAAGCCTGAAATTAGATAAACTTAGATAAAGACGCAACGGGAGTTGTGTGTCAGATGACATAATCTACAGAATAGAACAGGCGTAGCCTGAGTCGGAGTCATCCTATCGTTCAAAATCCTATAATAATCGGTATTGTTTGTGAATTAATTTTAAAATTCTAGATTTGGTATATGCAAACTGTTGAGATAAGATTAAATTAATTTGTTTTGCTTTATATATATTAGTTATAAATAAAACTTCAATAATTTGAAACATTTTACAATATATTCTATTTTACATTAAACGGAATTTGCAATTTAAAATGAAATTAAATATTTAAATTTCTTAAATATTTCATATACAAGAAAGGAAATTATTTATTTTACCTCTACTACCCACACACGATAAAGATAAATTCTCATTTTGTTTCTCATATACGACATAAAAAGAATTTATAATTATTTTATTTGGTTTGATTAACTTTTTGATTTGAAAGTCATTTGTGACTCCCACAAGCATTTTTAATCCTTGTTGAACATAAAATGCTCTGCGCATACCTTGGATTTTGCTAATCCAGTTAATAAGCAGAAACACAAAGTGAACAAACATTTAATCCTCACTGCAGGTTGCTCGAAATACGTAATTTGAAGTAAAATAAGCAATTTAATCTTATTACAGATGTCGAAAGTCTTACGGGGAGTAAATGAAATGCAACTGTAATTTAGTTTATTACAGGAAGTAATGTGTTTGGTATTCGAAGGATGCATGACAAATGCAAGAGCTTAGTTCGTAAGTAGAAAGACAATGCATACACTAACCATTTCAATAAGATGGAAGTAAGCTTCAGTCAACTACAGTTCTGTGAGAACAAGAAATTTTTATAATGAAGATGGATAAGATTGCTTTGAATTGAAGAAAGGTGACTTAAGACGTTACAGTTTTTTTTTATTTGTGAGACCTTTGAAGAATAAGTTGTTAGTCGCTCCAATCTTTGTAAAGGAAACTTACGGTATAACCTATTATAAGTATTGTTCTGTATTAACGTGAACAAAAACAAAGTATTTTTTTCCAAAAACACATCTGATTGCCTAAACAAGTTCCAAGTTGACTACCATTAGTTCGAACTAGAGATCTAACTAGCACGCAATCTTGTCAATAGATGCTACTTGGGTTTCCCAGTAAGCAAAAGTAAAAAAGAACAATCTCTCGATAAACACAAATCACGCTTTACAAATGTATTGTTAAGATTGTTGTGATGCATGCAACAAAAATAGTTTGGACAATGACTAGGGATTAGGTGCGGTCGAGTGAATGGCTCTTCGAAAGATCTATATAATTAAAAGTTCTTAAAATGATGACGATGAAGACATTGTCTTAATCAAGCATAGTAAACTTTAGGGAATTTGATGGCTTGGTCATGTTGTACGAAGAGATGAAAATATATAGGTAACAAAGGAGTTTGATACAGTTTACGCTGGTGGACAGCGTAGTATAGTAGGTCCTGTAGTTCAAAATAATCAGTCGTCATTCCATCTGACTGAGTTTAGTTCTATAACTGACGATGACAAATTGCTTTTTACACTGGATGGCAGAGAACGTGTGTAAATGTAACTAAGTAAGACAACATATAACAGTGTTAATATCAGAATATATAAATTTACGTTCATTAATATGTTCTAAACATAACAAAAACTTCTGAACCTAATGTAAGATTTGAACGCCCTAATAACACCCCTTAGGAACGAGTTGAGAAAATTCCAGTTATCAGACTGTAAAAGACTTTAGGCTGAAATCACATTCCAGTAATTAGGGGAAAATATATAAAAAGGTTAGTATTTGAGCTTCCAAATTTATATAAGCATTTATTATTTATTTTATTATTTCCTTAGGTATGTTTTATAAAATAATATTTTCATTCAGTGATGACCGATGATATAAAAGTGTCTATGAAATACATGTTGCTCTTGTTGTTGTGGTTCTAGAACGGTATGAGTTTCAGCAAGATTACAGGGGAGAGTTATTATAATAGACTACTGAATATTGGAATTTGGTATAAAATATGAGGTTCAGGAGGACCTTGTTAGCTAGTGTAATGAACAATAAACCGATTTGATATTATATATGTATCACGTTAATTAATGTAATGAACATAATAAAGAAGTGTAGCGCAGTAGTTTGAACTTAAGACTGCTTGGGTAGACAAATTCCAGTAATAAATGGAATACAATTGTTTAGCATAAATATATAACTATTCCAAAAACTGACGGAATTTTGGACAATTTTAAGATTATAGTGAAACTAGCGATACTAGTTTAGAATACCCCGAAAATTAATATATGTACCATTTTTATTTTTGCAATAGTAAAAGTCGAAAACAATTTGTTTTAGGATTTATTATATATACAGGTCTCTCACCTTTTGGGTTATTACAAGCGTAGATTCCAATATAGAGTATATATAAAAATAAAAACAAATATTAAAAGAATAAATTATATTCTTTTATAAAACATGATATGGTGCCAGATGGGTATAAATGTAAAAAGCTTGAAAAAAATTAGGAGAGTTAAAAATATTAATTTTAAATTTTATTAAGTATAAGGTGCTAACGTTTAAAATGATAATATAATTACTTTAAAATATAAATGAATAACAATTTTATGTAGAACGAGAGAAAAAGAGAAAGGAAGATATATATATAAAGAGAGAAAGGAAAAGAGGGAGAGAAGGGAAGAGAGAAAGAGAGATAAAGAGAGAAAGGAAGGGAGAGAGAGAGAGAAAGACAGAGTGACTACGCTAGTTTTTCAATAATTGAAATTGAGTATTATAGCAATTAAAATTTTAGTGGATCGAAATACTGAAAACTTTTAAAGATATATTAGAATCCAACAAACCCTAAGCAAACAATTGGCATTTCTCTATCAAAATGAAGGTCAGAACGTGTTTTAGTGAGTTTCGTCCTACTAAACCACAACAAAACCAGATAATGTTTGTTGTTCTGCTGATGTAGAATACCTGTTTAGATTGTTAACCTTACAATTATCTAATACTAGCGATGACAATTATCTTAATTCCGCAAATTTGTATGACTGAACCGGTTTCTGCGAAATTATAAGAATATATGCAATTATCATAAATTTTAGTATATCTAGGCATCTAGCAGATCTAGGCATCAAGCAAAACGATACCCGATTTTGGTTTACAACTACGTATAACAATTCATTCGTCACAAAGAGAATTTCCAATACTGACTATATCTTAAGTTGCAAATTTTGGTACATTTTGGGATTTTGAAGGGAAATTTAAGAAACTCGAGTTTTTTAAAATGTTACTCGTTATTCAACTCGTCTCTCTATATTAGCGGTTTCCAACCTTTTTTTTTGACCAAGTTTAAGAAGAATAAACTGAATGATTATTTGAGTATGTTTTATGCTTCTATGGTACAATGTATAATGAATTGTATAAGTGCATAAGTACACTATATATGCTATAAAATAAATATGTAATTACTTGGACATTTTTGGGTGCTTATTTTCTAATCAATGAGGTCTCAGTGGCCAAACTACAAGCTATTTATCCATACCTGATAAATTTGTTTTACCTCTTTTTACCACTGGTTGGGAACCACTGCTTTACACGAACAGGTACTAGTTATTCCTATCAAATCGGTCAGCACTACTAAAAGAAACTACCTAGTAACAACAACAACAATAGGTACTATTCTTCTTGAATAGTGTTGAAAGGGTATCAGAATTTTCTTCTATTTAATTAGTTATTTTTGAATAATTTGAAGAAAAAAATAGGATTTATATTTTCGGTTATCATAAAAATTGCACTACAACTGACATTGGATGAATACAAATCAAGATAAATTTGTGGAATTTACTAGATATGCAATATTTCTCGACCATTCACATTTTCACTTGCAAATAAATACAATAATCTCAAACTAAAACTTTGAACTGAATATTATTCTTATATCAACATTCCGTTCTGTGGCACCACGAGTCTTTCCGACTAACACGACACCCGCACCGCTGACCAACAAGTGCCGGCCACCCTCTCGGAGAGTGGCATACAAGTGTCAACAACTATTTCATCACAAACACAATGCGTAAAGCGAGATTAAGAGGTGATTCATAATAATTTAATAATATGTTTTTATTTAAATTTTTAATTATTTATATAATTCAAATCCTTTTTGTTTTTTGTGTTTTATAGTTTTTGTGTAATTATGAATTACTTATCTGAACATATGCTTACCAAGTAACAAGAGCTTAATATCCTTCGCCGCTTGTATGCCATCTTCCTTGAGATTCTTTTCGATTTGCTTTGAACGTTGGATAGCAGCGCGTTCTTCAGCTGAAGTAGTGCAGCCCATGTTTATTAAATTACTACGTATATGTACACTTATTACTTAACTAATGAATACAGTATAATTTATACTATAAATTGGTAATAAAGTTATTATTACGAGCGTATGATTTTTATTAAACACGAGATCCTTTCTATTAAACAATTAAAAATAAACGAACATCGTTTCTTAAAAATTCGATGGGTTGTCTAATCACTTCTGCAGTTCACACTATAATATAAATAATAATATGGAACCAAGATTTTAGATATAATTTAATGTAATTTAATTGAAGCATACAGTTTTATGAAAAATAGTTTTATTTAAATTAATTGTGTTTGCAATTCAGTCGAAAGCAGTTAGATTTATAATTCCAACTGCCCGAACGTAACAGACTTTTTCCACTAAACATTAGGCAAAGCAAAATATTCCTTAAAAGGTGTTTCAATGGGAATGCGCCACATTTTGCTATTCAGAATTCGTAATGGATATTTTTTATCTTATCGTAGTTATCATTAATTTAAGCTATATGTTTTAATAAACAGATATTTAAATAAAAAAAACGGACGAAAACTTAGTGATTGTCTGCCAAAACAACTGTTTGAATATATGTATGTGCCTGTGTATGCTTGTGTGTAGGAGAGTTGTTTTCGACAGTGCACAATGAACTCATACACAAATTACACACTTGTGGGTACGTACATATGTGTATTGTTTATGCCTATATGGACAAGTAAGTATTCGTATATGAATGAGAAGAAAACTAAATTTAACTAAAACAAATTTTTATTTTATAAAAACAAATATACAATGACTTTTAAATTTTTTATATTTTTTATTGAAAATGGGTGTGGGTGTTGCTCTATCGCGAATTAGATGACACATACATTAATACTCTTCGATTCTCACGCACCACCGGCTTTTAAATTGCAATCAAATACACGACATTACACTGGCAGCTTCACAATGAAAACAAGCAACAACTTTCGACTGAATTGCATTATTTTTTTTTTTTTGATATTAAATAAAATAATTTATGCAACACTAAAACTTTTATTCTAACGATATTGCGGAAAACCGAATAGTACTAGCGACGCGTTAAGGGTGGTGTTTAGGTGTTTTCTTCCCTTTGGCTGTCGTAGAGGCGCGGCGCATGTTCCCGTATACACATTTGCGTCCCCACCTTGTCTTTAAGAACCAAAAATTTTATATTGGAGCTGTGCTGGACACGCAAGTTTTTATCACATTTCCCTTAATTTTTTTTATTTCTTTTATTTTATATTAATGCATTTATTAATTACCAGTAACAACAATTATTATTAATATTTCATACACAATTTTTGTTATTTATTATAATTTATTTATCTCTATGCCAATTTTTCCATAACTTCTTCCCTCGGCACTTAGTTTTTGTGTAATGCCATAATATTGGAATACAGGAGTACATATGCTTATGGTGTCATACACTGCGAATATATTGCGAATGGGCAACCCTTAAACAAAAATTACACAATAGCTACTGAACCATACATTTAATACAGCGAATTTGTTTACAATACACAAAAAGGATGGCATAAGCATTGCTGCGCTATTGCAAACGAGAGCAAATGAGATAATCTAATTGGAATATACGGTAAATAGGGCAATAAAGTGTGTTGGAATAATACACAGGTTGACAATGCTAAATAAAAATATTTCATATGTTGAGTTGTTCGTTAATATTTATTGACATTCACTGTTTGCTTTTTGACAGTTTTAAAGGCGCGTATATTTAAAAATTAAATAAATATTTTGCTTTTTAAAATATTAAACTGGTTTTTAATTATTTGATTGTACTTTTTGTATAATAATATAAAGTTAAAATGTCAAAATTAATATGCTTAAATCCAGAAACCATATATAATTAATTTAAAATTAATATATTTTTTAATGTAATATATATTATTGTCATTATTATTATTTTATTATTATTATTATTATCATTATTATATATTATTTATAATATTATATTTTATATAATATAATTCATAAAAAAATTAATTGAATGGTTTTTTGAAGTAAAATTAAAGTAAAAAAATTTCTTCAAAAAAACATTCAATTTATTTTTATATAAATTATATTATATAAAATATAATATCTTAAATAATATATAATTTTGCTTTCACTTATGTTGTTATTGTATTATGTATAATGAGAGTTGATTAATGTTATAATTAATATGCATAAATATTTTTAGGTCGTGTGCGAGTTCGAGTAAATTGATGATAAGTTGAGGGAAATAGTAAATTATGTCGGTATGGCACCGAATATTGGTATTTACCAGAATTTCAAGTAAGGTAAATAAGATAAAAATTAAGTAAATTAGGTGTTACCATTGCGAAAATTTTATAAGATGTTTAATAATTAAATGAATAAATTTTACTACTTTTAACCATATATAATAAATAAATTAATATTTACATAAGAGCAGTGCAAAAAATCCCTAGAAAATTTCAATTTACTTTACCTCAATTTACTTGAACTCGCACACGGCCTTAGTATAAATATTTATAATTAAAAACTATTATTGATATTTATTGATATTTACTAATTGCCCTTTTATTAGTTTTAAAGGCGCGTATGTTTAAAAATTTAATAAATATTTTATTAATTTTTTTTTCTTTTACTCATTTTGTTATTTAATAAAAATTTTAACTAAATTTAATGAAAAATTTAATAAATATTACCTCTGTATTGTAATAATATAGAATTAAAATGTAATGAATATGCATAAATCTATAAATATAATTAATTTAAAACAGCACTTAAATTATATGATAATATTTAATATTATGAAAGAAACTATTGATATTATTGTATTATAATGTTATATGATTAATGAATTATAATTATATTATTTAGTTATTGATCTAAGCGTAATTACAGAAAATAGTAATATAATTATATTGTTTTACTATCGTTATCAAAAAGTTTCAGGAATTTACTCAGAAAATTGAATATATAAGTTTATTTTTGATAATAGAAATTGTCTCTAAAGTACACTTCGTTGTTTGATATGCACTTATATACTAACACTTGAACCAATCGTCAAAAAACTTTTTATAATCGGATTTTAGTACAGCCATAAAAATCGGTTGGTTTCCCGGAATGAAGCCCGTATGTATTTCATTTAAACAAAAAATAATATAGAAAAAAATCGGCTGAAATCAATAGCTATTTTATACAATTTTTTGATCATAATAATTAAAATAATAGTTGTAACAACTTCTTAGTTATTTATAATTAATACTTATTATATTGTCTGAAAAATAAATTGATTCACTACTGACATTCAAACTTTCCAAACTTACTATAATTAAAAGCTGCTGTTGAAATGATGTCAAAATTTATATAATAATTATAATTAAATATAATTATTATACTATATAAATTTAAAAACTTATTTCATTACAGATGTAACATATGGAATAATTTTTACGGTGTTTAATTGTTGGGAATATTTCCCAATTTATTGTTTGGACTATTTTATATCAAAATCAAAAAATCTTTGGATTTTAATTTACTTTTAATCTAACATTTCAATTATATTTTGACTACCTATTTGAAATCCTTAAATGGCTATATGAAAAGTTAGGCTTTATCGCATATTGGTCGCCATTATCTCATCTTATATAGGTATTCTAAACAGGATGTCTAATGAAAGGTCTACAAGTACAGTATATAATTGTAAGGGTTCATTTGAAGTTATCATACATACTGAATGAAGATGAGGTACTGTATTAATTTTTATTATAATATAAATTAAATAAATAAATAATTTATATTGTTAAACTGACTGAGTATATGACTCCTAAATGAAGTTCACAAATGAAATTAGACTTATCTATAGAAATCATAATTTAAGTAGATAAATTTCAATATATTGGATTCACATATTAAAATTTATCTGTTTAATTTTCGTAGTTTGAAAGGTTTGACATTTAAAATGAAAAAAGAAAAATCTAGTAATATTATACCCTTTTGAAACTATTGGATCTATGATATAGTTTTTGGGATTTTCCAAGAGACATCGTAATTAATACTAAACAATCTTTCAGTATGACACTTATGGCATTTTATAGTATCCCTATTTTACATTAAAACTTAACGCCATTATTTGTGAAAGCATAAACAACATAAAAATAAACGGTATTTGTAGAGAACATTCCTTTTTAATCATAAAAAAGAAAATTTCTAAATATCACCCAAGGAACCATTCAAAAAGACGGAAAATGGGTACCACTTGAACTGATTGAACTCAACATCCTTCCTTCCTACTCCTACCCTTACCCCAAATGCTCATTCACATCCACATCCTAACCTATGTATTCGTCTTGTAATCCTTACATGTTATCTGCTTTTCAGATCACGGCGGGCTACAAGAACAATAACTGAACTTAAAAAGATCGCATCAAAAGGCTAACAATTTTTTTTCATAGACCGCATAGGTTGCCAGAAAGATAATCGAAAGTCACACCCTATAATGACAATGATTATGTTATATTTTAGAACTTTTAGACTCACCTTATGTACAATTATTTTTAGTAATAAATTATGTACATTTTTTTTCATTTAAAATAAATAGTAATATACATATTTAATTTTTCTTTACTCAAATAGTACAGCCTATAGGCTCTGTATTATTTGTATCAAATAATATGTACGCTTCCTATAATAATAAAAAAAACTAATATTATTTATATATCTCTATTTATTAAATCTTAAATTCAGGCAATTAGTTTTACCCTTAACACTAAAGTAATTTTAAAAATTTGCACCGCTTATTAATTTAATGAAGGAAAATGCGAAAACTTAAAGCAATTTTATTTCTACAATAAAAAATCAATTAAATCAATATATGAAAGAATATTTAATATTGTTAATATATTTGGTGCCATTCTTATACATTAACTGATTTATTCGTTCGATTTTTTTTGTGTTTATAGTACGTAAAGTTTTAAGCATTAAGAACATAATTAATTTTTTTTAATATTTTAAAAGAATCGATATTGTTTTATTGCGGCTATTTGCTGGTTTACTTATATATTTTTTATAGAACTTTTATAATACATAAAATAAAACTATTTCTTTTTCTATTTCATTTACTTTTGATAAACATTACATTGTTTTTTTGTTTTTATTAACTTAATGCACCTTACATGCTATACGCTCTATATATAGTAAATATATATATTTATATATATATTGATATACGAAAATACCGAAATTTTTTTAAATAACGTACTCTTAGGATGTTAGTCAAAACAAAAAATTTATTGATTTAACGTATATATTTTAATTAAAACTAATAATTCATTTATAAAATCTTTTTGTTTTCATTTTACAGTTGCGAGTAAATAAAGATATATTTAATTAATTGGAAGAAGGATTCATTAAAAGTTTATGAATGAAAAACAATTTAAAAATAAATTCAATTATGAAGTTAATCATTTTCATTTTTAAAGGTAAACAAATTAATGAATTTAGTTGACAGAAAATTTGTTTAATTAAATAAAAATATATATATTTTTCTTTGCAATTAAAAATCTAATATATATAAGATAAATTTATAACGTAAGCGCTGTAACTAGCACATTCGGATGAGTCGACAGTTCTATTATTGAAATTAAGTCTCAAAAATTTTATATATCGCGGATGGTCAATTTTGAGGAAATATGTCTTCAATATTCACAAACGCACATGCACCGAGCGAAGCCTGCGCCATTACTTTAAGCAATTCGGACGCATGTGCTAAACAAACATCTAACGGCGGACGCCGAGCATAGCTCATTGATTCTGTATAAAAACAAAGAAATATATATAAATTAGAATGATATTATAATAATTTATATTTGTACAAACTTTTTAAAATATATAATTTACCTAATATGGCAGAGTTAAGCGCTGTGCATACATTTTCACGTTTTGTGGGACATAATTGCCAGCCTAAAGGACTTGCCCATGGATTTGAATATGCAATTAAGCTAAATGCATCCTACAAATACAGATATATAAATTTATTAAAAATGTTAAAATTAATGTTTTAATTTTTATTTTTATTCACCTCCAACATTTGTCTATCATCATCATTCATTTTGTTTTCCTTTTCAAGTTGCTGACCCATTTGTGAAAGTTCTTTACCGAATTCTAATATTCTCTCTATGCCATAGCTGTGTTTTCGCGGGGTAATCATATCGACATCTAAAATTATAGTTTATGAAACAAAACGATTTTATAATTTTTTGTTAACTTTTATTATTAATAATATTATTATGAAAAGCGTAATGTTAAATAAAAAATAATCTAATAATTTCTTCATTAATTAAGACTGATTTATGCAATACTATTAATTAATTATTAAAATTATTCACGACATAGGCAAATAATTTCAATTAACATAAGATTTAAATTGTTTATGCTAAACAATAACATAGATTTGATATATTTAAAAATATATATTATCTAAATAACTTAGCACACTAGGTAAGAGGATGTTCTAATAAAAAAAATTAATAACTAATACTAGTAATGATATTTAATTAAAAATCATATAATATTTTTATTTTTAAAATAGAAACAATAGTTGCTGAAATTCACAGAAGAATTGTACTATAAAAGACATTGTATCTATGTTTAATCAAAGGAACTATACACTTTCCCTAATGAGATGATATTCTTTAAGTCAAATACACAATAGCTCATGACAAACTATATTGGCAGTAATCAATTCTTATTACTAACTAAAAATTTCGATATATTAGGTGTACTCAGATATAGTTCGGTAATATTGAAATCTCAGAAAAAAAAGTATTATAAGACATTATCACATCACCAACTTAATAAGCACGTTTAAATACCGCTATTATAATAGACTTCTTGTTGTTGTAACCCACGAAGATCTATCTAGTTAACAAATTTAATTATAACAAATATGTTTATGTATCTAGATGATGATAGTGTGAAAGAGGAGAGTTTGTTTATGATAAAGAATGTAGTGGGGGAAGGTGGAATTACTAATTCTGTTTTTTTAAACAGATTTAAAACTAGGCAAGGAACTATACTAGCAATACTATATCTAGTCGATATTATAATATTAAGAACATTGGAACTGTTTAAGGACTTATAGGGTTTATCTATACTAGCAGTACAATATACATATATTCCGGGAAATGCTTCATTTATTTCACACTCACACTTTATATTGCATTACATACTCTAAAACTGCATAAAATGATTAATAAAATATATATGAGTAAAACCCCTCGATTATTAATATATTTTATTATGTGACTAAGTTATATTTCTAAAAATAAATAAAAATTAGGTATTTATTTAATAACTATTAGTAAATATAAGAAGAAATAAAATTTTTAATTGATAAAGTTAGAGTGATAACCAAGAAACCATAACTCCATTGGTGAGTTTGAAATGTTAATAGATGTTACTTATGCTACTATATAGTCGATCGTTTGATTTTTGTTTTTATATAACAGCTGACTTATAGGAAAAAGTTTTAACAATAAAACTTATTTCTGTCTACACTGCTAACATTTATGTATATCGTATACAGGCAGAGTGAAAAAACAATGATTTTTTAGGTTGTAGTTCAAAGTGTTGTAGCAGCTTCAGTATATTCGAATTTTGGATCGAAAAATTTTAAAACTTAAAGATGTTCAAACTGCTCGAACATCAAAACTGGTTTATGTTTTATTTAGTTCTTATTTCAAATGGTTAACAGGAAATGGTCGAACAACATATGATATTCAAACATTTTTGAATGGTTCGCTGTGTCAGAGAGCGCAAACTTACTAGAAATATCAAAATGTTTGTAGCTGCAAATATACTGAAGAATTTTTAAAACTGATGTGAACATAGGCACTAGTCAGTAAAAGTGCTTTAAATACTAACTCATCAAGTAAAGAATAAGAAGTTTTTAAATGAAAGGAAATATTTTAAAGTAGTTTTATGACAACTAACATAGCGTAATAGACTACCTAAGAGGCAATGTATAGTATTCTTCACTAGCAGTGGAGAAAATAGTAGTTAATAAATGTATGTTAGCCGCAGACAGATGTATGATTTAAGATTTCATATATCAAATGTAGTATAATAAAGTTTTAAAATTAAAACTTATATATTATAAACAATAAATTATAATTAAACTTTCTAAAGATACAAAACTTATATTAATTAAAATACTATTAAACATTCAATGGGTACTGGCTGTTTATGTTGTACGTACCCATATCTTCCTCGATATCTAAAGAATCATTAATGTTTCCGTTTTTACAAGAATTTCCTGGAATTTTTAAAAATAAAATTAAAATGATTTTGAATCTAAAAAAATTTAAAACACTTAAAAAAAAAAAACAAAAATAATAAAATTACTATACTACAAGTGGTGTAATGCACTTTTGTAAAAAATAAATTAAAATTATTACTACTTTTACTATTAATAAATTCATAGGGAAATTAGAACTAATATATAGTTACTCTACAGGATAGTATGAAGCTATTTGAATAGTTTAAATAAAACAATATAGATACAGATTTACAAACAAACAAATATATAATAGCCTGGTTCACTAGGGTTTATTCATATTTTATAGTTATGTTAATTGTAAAAATTATTTCTAAAATAATTCTAGTAAAAAAATAGTTAAACTAATGGATATAAGAGTTAACAAATGCAAGATATTTAACATTAGTTTTCATTTAGAGTATATTTAGTTAGTAACAGTTCTAGTTTTAAATAATAAAGTGATAAGTAAGAATGTAAGAATGAAATATAGATGACATGTGTTATAATCAAGAAGCGTTTTTATTAATAGTTTTCAATAATAAAGTGATAATATTAGTAAAAATGAAATATAAATAATATGTGTTATAGTCAAGAAGGGTTTTTGATAGTTCTAAATTATAGAGTGCTAATATTAGTTTATATGAAATATGAATGATATATGTTATAGTTTTTGTGAAGAAGTGTTCATTAAATTAAATAATAAAGTTTTATGAAAATTAATTTAAATGGTAATACAAGCAGCTTAATTAAAATTTTACTTTTCATTTATGATTTTAATTTAAAATTAAGGTTTGTTACCATTTGTTGTATGACCATTATTTTCCATTTCAACATCATTTAGAAAATCGATGCCTGGAACCACATCAATATTTGAATTATTTGACACATTTTCCTCTGCAGCGGGAACGTTTTCACTAATTAAACTGTGTAAAAAATTATTCATTAAATCATTATTATTGTTTTAATTATTAATTTGATTTCAAATTAAATGCTCTCGTGATTATTTTTAAATAAAATAGTAATTAGGAAATTTTATTATTGTAAGTTGTTTAATAATTCTGGTCTATTAAATTCCAAAAAATTTTTTTTTCATTAAGTTGAATATTGTCTCGTCATCGTTTGTAAAGATAATGTTCAATGACGTCTATGACGTCTACAATATTCTTCCGTCAATTGAAAATGTTATGATATTAGATGTTTTAATACTCAGCATTTACTTTTTTTGTATGAATAGTTATCGCCTACTATCTGTAGGTAGTGGTGGAGTTTGTGTTCAACGAAGAGAGGATATCGTGGTGATAATTTAATCGATCTATTCACACTATTTTAAAAATGTACTCACACATAGTGAATACATTATTATAATATAATTAAACTATGTAGAAAAACTTAAAAAAATGTCATATATCTGGACAGTATTCAGGAGTAATTCATAAGAGCATTCAATACATAATAAAAATATAAACATACAGTGATTTTTTTAGATCCTGTTGATTATCTTCATTTATCACAGCTGAATTTATTGTAGCATTCTGTGCAGATTTACCATTTTGATAAGCTTTTGTTGATTGAATAACTGATGTCTGATTTGGTGGCGTTGTTTGTGTAGTTGTAGAATAAGTCTGTTTATTTGTAGGGCAGTACTGAAAAAAAAAGTACAATAAAATTATTATTTTATAAAACATTAAAAATAAATAAAAATGAAAACAAACCTCAATGTCAGAACCATTTATCATTTCAATAAATTGCCTACATTTTAACATAAACCATAAATTTTTATTATTTTCCAATAGTCCTGGATACGATCTAATTGTTTGATCAATTGCTTGACCCATTTTTCCCGACATAACTAATTTAAGTATTTCTAAAAGTTGTAAACACTATATGTCATAACATTTTTAAAATATGCGTATTTATACAAATATACTTTGGCGGTTTCGTATTGAGGCCATGTCCTCTTGAAAGTTTTGTCCTGTTATTTTTGAAAATGCTTCTGCAGTTTGACTATAGCCATTATGTACCAAATATGAGGAAACCATTCTATTAATAATACGGTAGTAAAATAAATAAATTTGAAAACAATATTCATATTAATAAATATTATAAAATGTTTACTTATGCAAAAGTGTTGTGGGGTCACCTTGCTCAATTGGCATGGGAAAGTTATAAATTGATGATTTCATCTCTTCACGCATTTGTTTCATCATATCTTCAATTTGATCAAATTTGAATGGTTCTTGGCCAAAATTAGCGTCTACTTCTTCGCCAGGTGTTTGTAAACCGACTGTAGGATATAGTTTTGTCTACGGAAAAAAAATATATGTAAAAAATAATAAAAAAAATCAATAAACTTCAAATCCAGTTACAACATTTACAGGCAAATCTCTAAATGCAATGCCCAAATCAATGCCATTTTTAGTATAGAAGCAGGTGTTGTTAACGAAATTAACGCAACAACCAATAACGTCACCAGTGGTGAAAGTTGGACCGTAGGACTGTCCGCTGCCGGAAGATGAAAAAGAATTACCATCATCGCCGTGATAACCATATGATTGTTTATCCCATCCTAAATATAAGTAGTTATCAATCAATATATTTAGTTGCGATATATATGAATTGTATTATTTACCTGGTAAACGATTCATGCGAAATTGTTGAGCTGTTAATCCAATACCCATATAACCGTTTTTACCCTTGGATATGATTTTAACTTCAAAGTAATAGAGACCACATGCTGGTGGTATTGGATAAGCAGTGCGTACTGATGCAGCATCGTTATGCTGCTTGCCAACACCTTCAATAATAAGATATAAATAATTAATACAAGTAATGAGATTGATTTCAAACATATAAAATAGATAAATTCTATTATCATATATAAGTTAGTAAAATTTTCTTTAAAAAGTAAAACACTTTAGGTCACGTTTTGATTAATTGACATTCGCGGGAATTTTTACTTTTGTTTATAGTAAGAAACTTCTCAAAGAAGGAGCTTAAAAACTGAAATGCATTTTATCAGACAGAGAATATTGTAGTACACAAGATCCTTTAAGGTAGAACTACTTTGTTTCACTGCAAATATTAATCTTTATGGTATATCTCTATATCATATATAGAAATACGTATAAACGTATATAATATAGTTTAATAATTTTGGAATAAAGTATGTATAAAATATTAAAAAGTACATAAAAAACCAACTAACAAAGAGAAGTTTATGATGAAATCAATTAATTAAAGTTCAATCCCAAGTAATAAGTAGAATAACAATCAAATAATACTATGGGAAATAGGCAATATTGACACATGTAGAATGACTCTTATAGTGGATTAACCTACGACAGGGAACTACTTTCAAACAATGACGACTAATAATTACAGGTTCTAAGAGCGTACGAGTCCACGTATTGGAATCAGTAGACAATATTACCAACCAAGTGCTGTTCATTACTTTTATTCTCTATTCTATCTCCAATCCAATCACACTCCTAAATAATACCTTTCGTTTTACAATACCACTACCTATCCACAATTTAACTGATGTATTTGTTTTGTAATTTCTTTCATGATATCTGCTTTACAGATCCTTGTGGTTTACAACAACATTAGTCCCATTGAAATTTTTAAGCGGCACTTCACTTTTCGCTTTTTAGATCTAGCAATGAGTGTTGAAATCTTTAAATAAGGTTAATAAACTATAATGCAGTGGGACGTATTAATAAACCTTATAAAATTTATCTCAAATCACATGCTCAAATAAATGAATATTGAATTAATAATGTAAAAACCTAAGATAGTATAAATTTACACTATATAAATAATGTAGACTACTCTATATAAATAATGTAGACCTCACTATATAAATAATGTAGATAGACTACACTATATAAATAATGTAAACTACACTATATAAATAATGTAGACCTCACTATATAAATAATGTAGTCTACACTATATAAGTAATGTAGACTACTCTATATAAATAATGTAGACTACACTATATAAATAATGTAGACCTCACTATATAAATAATGTAGACTACACTATATAAATAATGTAGACTACACTATATAAATAATGAATAAATAATAAATAAATAAATAATAATAAATAATAATAAATAATAATATATAATACTCTATATAAATAATGTAGACCTCACTATGGTATATAAATAATGTAGATAGACTACACTATATAAATAATGTAGACAACACTATATAAATGAAATAGAATGTACTACCCTTCTTATTAATTTGTAAAGGATAGGAATGATATCCTAAAACAGTATAGAATTCCAAAATATAACCTACAAATTCAATATGCGTTTCAAAACGAACTTCGGACTTTATTTGTTGAAGATAAATGTGCTTTGAATTCTATTACTTAAAGGAAGGTTTTTAACAATTATTTATTCTAAAGTCCATAAGTTCTTCAGTTACTTGGGGGAACGGAAATATAAGCGTGAATGAAATACACTCTAAAGAAATTCATTTGAATAGTTGTATATTTTAAAAAATTAAAAAGTAAGAATATTAAAAATAATTATAAATCGGCACTAATTATTATTTTTTATTATTGATTACAAATTATTTATAACATTTCCCCCCCAACTTCTTTATAGATACATAACATTGCTTTCAAAGCAAAACAACAACAAAAATCAGCTGATTTCAATCACTTTTAGCATTTCAAGAAAGACGCGAAATATACACAAAAATGAATACGTAAAACAAAAATAGAAACAAAAACAAAAGAAAGAGCGAGACAAATATGTTTACATTTCCTTTCTTGAATATTTATTTTTTTTAAATGAAAAATAAAGAAAAACACCAATAAAGCAACTTTTAATAAACTCGCTAAGTTCCACCAAATAAACAAATCGAATATTTTATTGTTGAATTGTTTTTCTTTATTATTGTAGGTTTATATAAGCTATAAGCTTATAAGCTTTATATGAGCTATTAAATAATATATGGAAATGCTATATTAAAACGTTTTCCAAAAGGAGGTGATAGTTTAGGGACTCAAATTTTTAATACATTAATTTATTTTACGAGAATTATAACCGGATATTTTCAGTTTTAAGTAACTCACGCTTAATTTCCAATATTTAATTATTATAATAAATAATACTTGCAATCTCAAGAAATTATTTACGAATAATTAAATACAAGAATTATTTCCAAGACCACTGATGAAATAGCTGTATGGGCAGCCAAAAACCAATATCTTAAAATAATATAAAATGATTTTTGTTGTTGTAGTTCACTACTATTCGAAAAAAAACCTCTTTAATAAATAATAATAATAATATTTATAATAGACAGTAGGTAATCTAGCAGTAGTACGATACTAACTAGTAGAAACCATTGGTAGTTTCTTAATTCGAGAAAAACAAAGAATATCTTCTACTATAACTTTTAAAGACTAGTGACCTTTTTTTTCTAAATTAAAAAATTGAATAAACTTTTAAGCCAAAATAAATTACAGATCAGAATTCTAAAGTAGGTAAAACTTTGCTTTAGAAGTAAAGCAAGTGTCCATCATTACTGTTAAATTAATTGACTCTAATCACACATAATATTAAAAATATAGTACTTCGAGAGAAATAACTGAAAAAACACACTATTCATAACAAATCGTTTTAAAAAATATAAAAGAATATTGTAATAAATAGACTAGAAGTGATTGCAGGTAAGAGTTTTTAGAGACAATTACAAAAGTTACACATCGTCAATAGCACATCGTATTAAAAATATAAGAGAATATTCCAATATATTTGTTGCTTTAATATAAAGTGGGTGATATATTTAATGATTACAATGATGAGCTCAACAGCTCAACATTTTTTGGATAGAAGTTTTCATGCAAAGTATTCACTTTTTAGTGAATATAGATCACAAGAGTAATGATTTTTAATTTCTCATTTGATCCACAACTACGGTCATTTGATCCACATTAAATTAAATCCAAATTTTGTCGGTATGATTGCTCTTAGCCAATAGAGCTCATTGAGTATATATGAGGAATTTAGCCGTATCAGTTAGTTTTTACTTATTATGTATCTTTGGTTTTTTTAAGTATTCTGTTCGTATAGCCAGATTACTACGGATATTATATTAATGTTAAAGAATTTTTTGTAGGTAAGCGAATAACAAAATCTATACTTATTGATGTTTAAAAGTTTCGTGTATCAATTTTGGTCAATTCATCGAAGTTGCAATTGCCAAGAATGCATTAACGACATTAACTAGTCGCTATAAAGCAAATTTTACAACAGTTTCATGTTGTTGTTGTTGAAGCCTGCCGGGATCTGCTTGTGTGACTCCTTTGGGGGATGTTGAACGGCGTTTGGTCGTGTTCGACGAGTGGGACCAAAATAGTTTGAAATTATTTTTCATTTCATGATTATGATATCTAACCAGCTATGCATAATGTTCATTTTTAAATATACTTGGCCTCTCTGGTACTCATTATAAATATCATAATATGGGTCTATCATATTTTTGTAGCATTCACATGAACATTAATGCCAGATTTTTTATATATAAAGTATATGTGTATTATATGCTATATTTCTAATTACTTTTTGAGTTATAATATAAGAATATATAATTATTCCAACCATTATTTTGTGATATTTATATATATATTAAATGTAAAACATAACCATATAGTTTTCAAATCTTGTTGATGAGTAACAAAATCTTATACAATATATACATTTCATATATGACTAATTCTTTGCACCCATTATAGACACAATATCTTGTTTATATTAAATTTAAATAAACATTTGAGTACTTTGAAAACAATACTTTCATTATCAATAATTTCACTAATAAATCTGTTTTCTATAAAAGGCAAAATAAATTTCAAAGTATTAGATATATATTTATAATTAAAAACTGTTTTTTCTAAAAATACAAATTTACTTACTTTAATGACTAATACAAAAATATATATATGCCACTTTTTCGACGTGTTGCTATAACAAAAACAGTAAATTACAGATTAACTCAGTCAAGTAAATAAATAATAAAATCCTTAGAAACGTTATTTGAGACGAGCGAATTTTAAGTCTGATATTCTAACCTATTTCCTAATAAATTGTTACCAATCAATGACTTTGTGTTTGCAATCGGTTGAAATACATAAAGAAATATATTTCCTTACGGAATATAATATATGTGTGTACCTACAGAACGATTTTAAACAAGTCAAAATATTTCCAGAAAAAAATATATAAAAAAAATGCTTTCAGAAAAAAATTATATGTATATAAAAAAAATAGACCCAGATATATAAAAAGAAATAATTATATTTAAAAATAATACTATGGATGCAACCCCAAGGCATCAATATATTCAAACACCAGTCAGAGACAAGGGTTTTTTGCCAACGTAAAATTAGCTATATCAATACAATAGACATCGCCATTTTTTCATAAATAAATTCCCAATAAAACAATAATTTCATCTCAGAATATCCATTACACATGTCTAAGCTATTTTTTCTAAACTCTTAAGCCGGCTATCCTATGTAAAAAAACAACAGCTTTTATATTACAATAATTGAGGACAGTGACTAGTTTGATTAAATTACTCCATTTCAATAACGGCCGGGTCTACGTCTCCGAAACACTCGTCGAGTTCGACAACCAAGTCCTGTTTAACAATCTCAAAATGGAACAACACAAGTAGAACCCAGATCTCTGCGGCCTATAACAACAACATTTTACATTAAATTAGTTTTAATTTATTTTATTCATCTGTACAGATATGGCTATGGACTGTAAAGATCTGAGTACTATAAAAAAATTAAGGAGAGGGTTGATACAGTGGGGTAGCGAAACTCTAGGAAAATACTTATAAAAGTAACATTTAGGGGCTTAAATAACGATACAATTCTTGAGACGTTACCGCACAAGGAGCACCGACTCTAAATTGTAGAAAACTAGAAGAATGAAGAAGAATATTTACTTTGCTAATCGATGTACAATTAAATTTTCATTGAATGTGAATGATAACTTCCAGACATAAAGTAATCAACATAATCAAAGGAAGAAATATATTATTAGTATTATTTTTGAAAATATTTCAAACTTACCTTTGTAATGAACGCGTAGATTATTTTCTGATAAACCAATAGACAAACACTTGTCATGTTGACTCCAACAGCGTGGTAATGGTGTCTCGTTTTCATCAACATTTGGATATAACATTTTAAGACGATCTACCGATTGGTGTTGGTGTGAGTTGCCAGTTGTACCAGACATTGGCACACTACTATCGTTGTTAGTGAACATTATTCGGTCGTTAGTTTTATTGGAGTCAAAAGCAAATGTACCGGAAGTACCAAATCGTGTATGCTGATGTCGATTATGTTGATTAGAATGATAGTAAGGACGAGAAAAGTACGAAGAGCTTGTTTGTTTGTTATCTTGTTGTAGTAACAGTGGCAGTGTTGTGGGAGGTGTGTGTGATTCGTGAGTTACCACAGCTGTATCAATGCCGGCAGATGTAGTGCCTACTAAGGGCTGTGGTGGTTGACGACTTGTGGTGGAGGAGGATGGTTCTGCATTCAATTGTTGTAATTCATCGATATTATCAATTGTTGATGCATCAATTGTATCAGCTATAGCGTTATCGTCTATGATATTTTCTTGTTCTGATCCTTGTGATGACGATGGTGCGTGTTGCTGGTGGGAGGGAGGAGGGAAATGTTGTTGATGTGGGTGCTCAGAGTGTTGGTGATGAAAGAGGTGTAGGATGTGTGACGATGATGACGACGACGATGAGGATGATGAAGGAGGTGGTGTTGTATTGTTATTAAATAATAAAGGTGATATAAAAGCTGAATTATCTGAATGTTGTGGCTGTCCGGTCGTTATAAATTCTAATTGTTGATTATTTGCTGTATTTGGTGGCGATGGCGGATGAAACGGCAAATGCTCAACCACATCTTCATCATCTTGAGAGTGCAGTATAGGTAACAACGGCAAATTAACAAGCAAATTACTGCTGCTGCTGTTGTTGCTGCTACTGGCAGAAGAGGAATTCGGTTGTTCATTATCATTTTCAGCATCCATTTCCTTTCCTTATATATTTGTTTGTTTAAATAAACTAGAATATTTATTGTATATGTATATTTCTTTGATCTCTCAATTACGTACAAAATAACGCAATTAAACGCAATAAAAAAAAACTCTTTGTGATCTCCTAAAACAAACACAATTTATTCGCAAAACTCTCATCATCATCGTCGTCATCGTCATACATTTTTTTCATTTAAAATAAAACCATTTACACATATTGAATATTTAACAATTGTAATGCAAATTACTTACGTTTATCTATAAAAAGTTATTTACTTATATATTTAAAAACTGCAAATTCTAGACTCTAGAGGATAAAAGTAAACTATTTTGTTTGCCTTCTGAAAGACCAAATAATATGAAGTGTTCAGATCTCGTCCTATGAAATCTGTCTTCTGTCAATTTTCTCGTCTCGTACCAAGCGTTGGTAACAATGTCAATTATTTACAAAAACAACAATTTATGACACTTCCCAACGCAATTGCAAAAATGTGCATTGATTGCATTATTCGTGTCCCTTAACAACTTCATTTACGGCAATGCCAGCAATATTATTAAATTTCTGTATATATATATATATATATTTAATCTGTCTAAAAACAGCTTTAACCTAGAATGTTGGTTTGTACCTTACAAAATGCAAAGATGAGTTAAGATTTCGAAAGTGCTGTGCCTTTTATTAGGAAATGTTGCTATCGAGTTGCCTGCGTAAATTTTCAAGGTTACACTGACCTGACCTGAATATGCAAACATATACATAAAATTGCATTATATGCAAACTGCATTTAAAGCGTTTTTCCCAATTTTTCATATTAATCACATAAAAACTTATTAGTGCCACAATGGCCATAATAAAATACAACAATAAAATTTGCAATTACAATTGAAAATTTTTATCAATATGTTTTTATGGTGTGATAATTATATATATATTAAACTCACGATAAACCCGTTAATAGTTTTAGTGAATGCCGTTTAGCATTTCTAAAACTAATATTATTTTACAATTTTAAAAATTTAATTCTGTAAATTTTTCACTTTTTACGTCGTTCCAAGTTTTCTTTGTTTTCCTCTGGTTAACACACATACACGCACTTACTTTTTTTATTGTAATACTTCTTGTGCGCTCTTTCGTCTAATATCTTCTGCACTTTTCTTTGCTTACCTTTTTGAAAATATTGTTTGAAGTATTTTTCGGAATTAAACTTACTTTTAATATTTTTGATTAAATTTTAGTATTACTACGTGTACACATACGATTTTACACAATAATATAATCATAATTCATTCGGACTTTTTAATCTAAGAACTTCAACGCAGTAACTAAACCAAACAGTTTGACGTTTTATTGCTCCCAACTTAACAGAAAAGTGTTTAACATTTTATGTTTTTCTGTTTTGCTGAAATTTAGCAACACTTTTTGCATAGAGTAATGATATGGACACTTGCCAGATGTTCGAATTTATTATAGTGGCCATGTGCGAGTTTGACTAGATTAAGGGAAATAGTAAATTATATCGGTATGGCAGCGATTGTTGGTATTTACCATAATTTTGAGTAGGGTAAACCAGATAAAAATTAGGTAAACTAGGTGTTACCATTGTGAAAATTTAATAAGATGTTTAATATATAAATTTAAGAACTTTTAACCAAAAATATTATATAAGTACAATATATAAATAAATAAATATTTACATAAGTGCAGTGCAAAAAATCTCTAGAAAATTTCAATTTACTTTACCTCAATTTACTCGAACTCGCACACGGTCAATAAAGACATTGATTATAACAATAAGCGTAATATTTTCTTACACAGTTGTAAAAAAACAACATTAAGTCTGGTTGAAAGAAATTGACATCACTTTTAAAATACGTTAAATACCTTATATAATATTATATAATATGATATATAAAAATTGTAAACACTAAAAATTAATTAATTTAAATACAAGAAAACACATATGAGGTCTGTTCCACGAGCTACTCGTAGTAAAACTGAAGTAAAACAAGTAAAGTACAAACTGAGAGCGTAACACAAATAAAGTGCCAAATTTTGTGGTTTACACAAATGTTCATAGAACAGCTTTGTGTGAAGTCTGGTGAAAACACTAGTGCCGCACAAATAAACAATACAAAAATTTAAATTCAAACCAAAACAGCTGATTTACATACACATCATACAAATTTTACTTGAAGTAAAATTTACCAGTAAAATCTGTGTAGAATTTTAAAATTTCGACGAGGTAGTTATGCTCTCTTAGATGCTCTCATTTACTCGAAAATTTGCTTTTGAAACGTATTTGTGTATACACAGTGTTACTCAAAGTTACTACGAGTAGCTTGTGGACCTATGAAAATTAGAAGGGCAATGGTAAGTATTTTAATCTTATATATTTAAATAAATGTATTTATTTATGTATTTGAATTTATTACTGAATAAAATGCTCATATGATTTTAACAGGTGACTGGAGTTTTATAACATATTTGCAGTGAACATTCACAATAGACTGATTTTTCAAATTGGCTGCACTGAAACTTAATACATAAAATTTTCTAGAAGTAAAACCTAACTCTAAAGATTTTAAGAGCATTGTTGTTGCTTCATATGTTTTCTTTTGTAAGTTACGAGTGTTTTTTGCTACTTTAAAAGAAGAATTTATTATTATTATTATTGCTATTGTTTTATAGCACCTTCAAATTGTCTCATTTAGGCGGTTTTGCTTATTATAGCCACTAATGAGGGTGATGATTTATCATACAAAAATCTTTCATATAAATGAGCTCATTCATGCCGAAAAATGTCAAATGCAACCCTTTAAAATAAATTTCCCATAAAGGAATTTACCAAAATTTGAAATATTTGCCAAATTTGATCAATTTCGTTACAAGTTTGGAAATTTAAATTCCAAATTATTAAATTTCACTTTATTTTAAATTAATAACAGTTGCAGTTTCTTTTATCTATATTTAAATTTAAGAATTTGTACTATTTTCAAATTATTTTGCTGGTTTCATTAAAGTCAATTGTTTTCTAAAAAAAAAATGGCACTTTTCGTTACCTCAACTTATATTTTGCTTAAAATTTAACTTTCGCATAGTTGCATTGAAATTTCCCTTAATTTCAGGTTTCTTTTAAAACTAAATTTTGTTTGGAAAAAACAACTTACTTTCGCTGAGAAGGAAACGAAATTAATTTTTTGCGAAATTAAGGATTGTCTGAACATAGTGATATGTTTTGTGTTAAATGTAAGCAAAGAACAGCTGAGCTGTGTACAAAGGCACTAAAGAAGTAAGTATTTAATAAAATCTTTATTTTTATTTATCAATTAATATATTAATATGCTAATAAATATATTAATTATATACTTTGTTTATGTGATATATTATTAATTGAAGTTTATAAAAGTTCTATCCGCTGCATAAATGAGCTCATTATAATGTGAACATTCACTCATTAATAGAAATGAGCAAGTGTCTACATGATAATAATTCATAATAATTATAATTCATACTGTTTATATATAATACTCATTGGCAACATATTCAAAACAAATTAAATAATCTAACATATGACGAACTTAGTAGTTCCTTATGGTACGTTTTCACTGACATCGTTACACCTGTTAACTTACTTGAGATGCAAATAATTCAAGGAATCTCAGGCAAGTTAACTGGTCGAACAAAGCCAGTGGAGGCATACTATTAAAAAGTACAAAAGTTATTTTATATACTGGTATTATATCATGTTTCCACTGCATTTAAAGTACTGATGTTAATGAAATTAAGATTTGGTTGTTTCCATTAGCATATGCAGATTTATGCATGTAAAATAGCTTGTTTGTTTAAATATATATAAAATATATGACATAAATTTCATATTTTGGTAATTTTCCATTTGGGAAATTTATTATTAGGGTTTGTCGAACACACTTTAAAAAAATTACCCAAAATAGATATTAGGGGTATTCAAGACCTTTATGAATTGTTGAATGTGGCAAGAAAAACTGAAAAGTGGAATATATTGAATACTGTGCTGGATTTTGCTGATGCAGAATTAATGGGTTATTTAAATTTTTTCATTTCTATGTATAATAAAAGACTTTCTTTGACATATAAGAGATACAAAATCATACAATTATTAACAAAACTTGACAGTTTTGCTAAAGTATTGCGAACAGTAAAAAAAGTAGTATCATTCACAGTCTTGTAAATCACATATGCAATAGGTAGTTGATGTTGAAAATATGGTCTTGCATATCGCCTTGGAAATTAATTGCAGAATTATAAAAAAGGAATTGTTTTTGTAAAATTAAATAATTTTGCATAAGCATAGATCCACAGAGATCTTAAATACCGCTATTATCAATATTTATATAAGTTCCTATTTCGGAACGCGATAGCAAAATTAATTCGCCGTACGATTTATAAAAAGTAAATTGTTATAAATGATAATAAAAAAAAATAGAATTAGTTGTAATATACAATAGTATAAAAAAAATCATTTATTGACTACGGTTTTTAAATGAAAAGTAGTAGTATTTCAGTATATCTCTAAAACCAGATTACCCAAATATTGAGACATATGTATGTATGCATATCAAAATAAAGCTTAAATTATTTTCTTTAAAAATATATAAGTTCCAGAATATCTTACGTATAAGTTTTGGACAATTTAAGATTGAAAACTATATATCAATAAGTTTATACTTCGCAAATAATTAAAAAAATAATATTTAAAATATCATATCATTCACTTAAATACGAATTATTTATATATACGAATGACACGAGAAACGAGCTAAGCATTTTCAAATAGGCAATACAATTAAAAAAATTTTGACATACAGAAAGTGGGAATTTTTATGTCCAATTAATTAAATAATTAACAAAATTAAATTTAATCAGAAATCCATAGTAAAAAAAGGGAACTGGCAAACTTAAAATATGAATTCGCCGTACAGTATTAGACAACGCAAAAATAATAAAACTTTATGCAAAATAGTGTTGCAAGAGTTGCAGAATAATGAAGAAATAAGAAAAATGTACAATATTAAATGTATTAGGAACCCATATATTTATATGAACTATAAAGATGAAAACATTTGACTAAATATAACAAAAATTGTATATGATATGAATGTATTATAATATAAGAAAAGAAAATGTATATGTTCATTATATATATAATTTATATTGTATTTCAATTTTATTAAATTTGTTAAAGATTAACTATATATAGTAATTACACAACTAAAATTAAGTTTTTAATTATGCATATTAAGAAAAATTAATAATAACACTTATGTAAGACTCACATTTCGTCATAATTATGTAAGACTCACATTTCGTCATAATTATGTTATAATTTTACGACCCTTATATAAACGTGACCTTACAGCACACTATATATTGTTATATAGGACGTGTGCGAGTTAGGCTAAGTTGATGCTAAACCAAATGGGAGATTTTTTGGGATTTTTTGCACTGCACACATTTAGCTATTTATCAATATGTATCGACACATCACTAAATTATCGGCACAACTTAGAATTTCCCTCATTTAGAACGCAACTTAGCCTAACTCGCACACTATGGACATGTATTACTATTTATATTAAAATGTACCGATTGTTAATATTATTTTTATGATAAAACAACAAACATATTACAAAAATACTTAATATATTACTAAACTGCAGTTTGATATTTAGGCCGCGTAAATTTGTGAGAAATTGTAAATTGGGGGAAATAGTAAATTGTGTCGGTATGGCAGCTAATGTTGGTAAATACAAAAATATCCAGTAGGGTAAATTAAATAAAAATTAGGTAAATAAGTTAATACCATTGTGTATATTTTATAAGATGTTTAATAAATAAATAAATAACTTTTAACAGAAAAATAATAAATAAGTGCAATAAATAAGTGTAAATAAGTACAGTGCAAAATTTATGTGTAACTTTCATTATAATTGATTGTTTACATTTTGACATTGCAAGCTGCAGTTTAACATTTATTACAGATCGAATGCAAATAGTACTTTTAATCGCAATAGCAACACTCTTTTTAATTATTTGATTTATGAAAATTACATTAAAAAAATTGCACTTTAAAAATACAGCAGCAGAGTTTCGTATTTATTAGAAACATCAATACAAATTTTACGTTTGGTATTATTGACGATATCGTGCGGAAATCAAAAACAAGTGCTTATTTCAATCTGTTCTTTTCGCGTGCCATTCGTATAACTGAGTGATTTGTGTTTGAATTAGTGAAGCTGTTTTTTTAATTTTTAATATCATCATAATTTAAAAATTATTAAATAATTTTAAAAAATGTTTGTGTTTATTTTAATCAATAATTCTAAGTATATTTCAGCTTTTATTTTTTAATTATTTGTTTAGTATAAGCTAACTGATACTTATTTTTCAATTTCAAATTGTGAAAAAGTCAGACGGCAAGATTTTGTGGAATCTATATATTTTAAAGGAAAATAATTTAAGCTTTTTTTTTGACATATATCAATGTTTACATATTTTTGGTTCTAGAGATATATTAAAATGAAACAGACAAGTTTCGTCGTTTTAAATATTTCCGTTTAAAAACCGTAACCAATAAATGATTTTTTTATGCTATTAATTAATTCTCAATTTCATAATGTCTTTTAGAATACTATGGAAGAATCAAAGAGCACTTTAAAGTCTTCTACCACTTTAGAAGACAAAAAATGTCTCACTGAGGGTCAAATTTTGAAAAAACAATTATCAGAAATGAAAAGGTTGCATGAAAAGGAATTGATTGAACTGCGACAAGCAAATATTGATTTGGAATTCGAAAAAAAACAATTGGAAAAAGATTTCAAAAAAGAACACGACGAAAATAAGAATTTGAAATTACAAGTTAAACAGTTGAAACAAATGTTAAATGAATCTAATGAACAACTAAACTAAACTAAAAAATAAACTCCAGAAATTTACGATATTCGCTCTCTTCGTGGTAGGGGCAATGAATCCAAGAGCGATGCCGGCGGTAGCAAAGCTACTGGTAGGGCCACCCATGCCGGTAAGGTCGAGGAGGAGTCCCGAAGCGAAGACCAATCCTTAACAAATCGAATTGTTTTTTAAACGTAAGTAATAAAATCAACTTAATTTTAAATACACACAAAACGAACATACCTATTTATAGGCATATTTACTTTGTTTCATCAAAAACTATGGAGGGAAGCAAAACTTTACGTTATGTTTGTACTCTGACAACCTTAAAAATAAATCTCACTCTCAAAGTGTAATGTCCACCATTCAAAGGTTTAACTCTTTAAATGTTATCCAAGAAAGCAAGAGGTATCATCGACTAGCATCCAATCCGCATACTATTTTGTTTCCTTCAATTCATATGTCCATGAACCTAGCAAAGAGAGGTCTTGTAATGTCCTATGTTCATCAGTAAGGAACAACAATTCATCACGATTCTCGATTAAATATAGTGACATTCGAAGGATGGATTGTAGTAAATTTCATTTAGTTATAGTTGGGTTTCCGATTAAAAACTTACACAAATCTAAAGTTTTTTGTTATCAACTCGTATCATTTTCACTTATATTTACGGTCGAAGTAACATTAAAAAAGATGGAAGATAAAGAAGTACTACGTCGACCACTTTATGCATAGCATCATCTGTGTCTATTATAAAATCAGATAATGGCATACGATGACATTTACCTTAAATAAAGTTGATTTTGATGGAGTTTATACGCTGGAAAAGTGGATAAGACATTTAAAATACTTGCACTATTAGATGTCGCTTACCTTTTGGAATGACCAGGGTAATGTATGAAATTTTAACAATACCTGAAGTTTATTAGTGCATAATAAAATAAATTTTAAATAACACCGACCAAATAATAGAAGAAAATATTAAAGTAATATCTCAAGCACCAGAACCGGTAAACAATGCAAGCTAGTAGAACCGTTGTGTCGATTATAAGGAAAAGAAACAATCAAGTAGCAAAAGAACTGAATGTTATGGTCCTTTGGCTTTTGCACTAAGAGGTACTATTAATCATTTCTTGATTTCATTAGTTTTTAAAACGTCAATTTGAATCACTATTGCTAATATTCAATCTGAATACTCAAATATTTCTATATATTTCTAACAAATAAATAATGTGCTTATTAAAGGTAAGTGCTTACTAGCACGCAATCAAATACGAGGCAAAACTCAGATGTATTCAGCTGTTTATGTTGGTATGATTTAAACAATATTAGCTTAACTGCACGATAATACATACAAATATACCAACTATTATCTCAGCAATATGTGCCCGTGCTTCATGATGGTCAGACTTAACATCACCCGTATTACGAGGGCTGCTATATATATTTCCGGCCTAGGCAACACTAAGTGTTGCCAGATGTAATCTGACATTTAGACGTGGACTATCATGACAAGAGTGCATTGATGAACTTGAATTTTTGCTCAACGACGAATTCCGTGAAGGTCGTCCAAAAACGGCCATTGTGCCAGAGAACACTGATGCTGTGCGTGAACTGATAATGCAAGATCGTCATGTGACATACCGTGAGATAGAGGCATCCTTGGGCATTTCTTCCACCAGAATACATTCGATATTGCATGAACATCTGGCCGTAAAAAAGGTTTGTTCTCGTTGAATCCCGCACAATTTGACAATCGCTCAAAAAAAAGCTCGTGTTGATTGGTGCAAAGAAATGTTGAAAAAATACGTTCGCATCAAAAGACGTTTATAAAATCGTCACAGGTGACGAATCATGGATCTATGCGTATGAGCCCGAAACAAAACAACAATCGACCGTGTTGGTCTTCGAAGATGAGCCAAATCCAACGAAAGTTGTTCGTGGACGAAGCACTTTGAAGCAAATTGTCGGCTGTTTCTTCGGCAAAACTGGTCATGAGGCGAGTGTTCTGCTTGAGCAAAGAAGGACGGTCACTTCGGAGTGATACACGACAATTTGTTTGCCTGAAGTCTTCGGAGAAATTCAAAAACGAACAAGAGAAGACAAATCATTGTTCACTACGACAATGCGACCTCTCACATCGGCTCAAACCAGTACCTTTTTGACCGTACTGCCCTGACTTGGCTCCCAATGACTTCTTTTTATTACCGCACATCAAGAAAAAAATGCGTGGCCAAAGATTTTCGTCGCCAGAAGATGCTGTTGAAGCGTTTAAAAACCATGTTTTGAAGGTGTCTCAATCGGAGTGGAAAAAGTGCTTCGACAATTGGTTTGAGCACATACAAAAGTGTATAAATCAGACTGGAGAATACTTTGAAAAACAATAAAATAATTGTTGATGATATATATTCGCATTTTTATTTTTAGGCCAGATATATATATAGCAGCCCTCGTAGCTGTATAGTCGCCGTAATTCTTATAGTCGTTAATTTCTTCATTTCAACACTGTTTTATTCTAATATAGATTCTATTAAATAAATAATCATCATGTAACGAATAGCTGTATAATAGCCCACAGTAACATTGTTGTCAAGAGTTCTGATTATGAAAATTACCAGAATGTGACTATTAGTCTAAGAATTCAACAAATTTACAAGAAATGCAAAAACGATGTGGCATATTTTATATAAAATTCAACTGTATTGTGTGAATCTATTGGCATGAAAGTTTAAAATAACAATACAAAACACATCTTAGATAAATATCGTGTTAGTAGTTTTCAGTAGTCCTCACATAATTAACACCAGAGGGCATGGAAACCTTATCGAATCCTTTGGGGAATAATTTGGCTGCTTCCTGGTCAGTGACATGAGGAAGAATCATCACTTTAGTACCAGGCTGTAATATAAAGTTAAAACATAATTATATACTTTTCCTCTAATTCAAATTGTTGGTTTACTTACGGTCCAATTAGCTGGAGTAGCAACAACCTTCAGTTTATCAGTCAATTGCAATGAGTCGATGACACGAAGAATTTCACTTTAATAAAAAATATCAAATTACTTTCATCTTCTTTCACTTTATGAAAATTATTCAAACTTACTCGACATTACGTCCTGTGGACATTGGATAGAACATTGACAAACGCACTTTATGATCAGGACTGATTATGAAGAGTGCACGAATGGTTTTACCTATTTCGGGATCCTTCTTTTGATCTTCATCCAACATTCCGAAATTCACTGCCAAGTCACGATCGGGATCAGCAATGATTGGGTATGGAAATTCACCGGGAATATCGAGACAATAGGATTTAATATCGTTTACCCAGTCAACATGGGATTTGAGTGCATCTACAGAATGTGCCAAACACTTAACATTTCGCTTGGCGAACTCTGGTTGGTGCACTGCAATTCGTCCCAATTCAGTGGTGCATACTGGAGTAAAATCAGAGGGATGAGAAAACAAAACAACCCAACTGAAATGAAACACAAGTAAAATGTTTTGTAAAATGTTGGTCCAATGTTAAATGTTTATTAACTTTTTTTAACAAATACGGCCACTGAATCAAGAAACTCGGTGTCATTATATATTCTTTAGTGTAGTTAATGACTTTGAAATAATTTAATAAAGTAATTTAGTTGAATTCACATAAAATAACTTTTACGAGTTTAGTTAATTAAAGACAATATATTTAGGTAATTAAAATTTTGAATATTAACAAAATTATTTACTACATATGCAAATTAAATAATAATAGTTCCATAGAAATGTGACTTCAAAAAATTAAATTAATTTCATTTCAATATTTTCTGTAAATTATTTCAATTTTTATGTATTGATCACAATCACAATTAAATATTTCTTAAAACTGTTTTAGTGAAATGCATTTAAATACTTTAAATATTTTAATCACTCCCAGAACAAACGATTTTATTATTTCGATTATCAAGTGTTCGGTTTTTATCAGACGACCGATCGAATGGCATTAGAATTTTAATATTAAAATGAATTCCAGTTTTTATTATTCACAAAATATTTAAATAATAAAATTTAAAGTCATTGTATTAATTATAATTAAAGTTATAAGGGAGACTTACGATCCTCCCTGCCAATCGTAGAATTGAATTGGTCCTTTGGTGGTCTCAGCTTTGAAATTTGGCACTGTCGATCCCAAACGCATTTTGTAGGAAAATAATTTGATAAAATAATAAAAAGTAAATCACAAAAATATCACGAAAATTATTGAAGACAACGTAGTGTTCACAACCAGAAACAATCGCTTTCTGTTCTCAGTTCTCCGGTGAGCTCCGCATTTATACATGAATTTCGTCGTTATCTGCGAAGCTTTACGTATTGTTCTTGTTGCTTTGCAACTCTTCGGCAACTATACTTCATTTCGTCAGTATACTAACATATTGCTTCTCCTTACTAGTTCTCATAAATTTGTAAACAGAATTTTTCCATCTTTAAGATAAATTTTAATATTTTCGGTTTATAATTAAGATTTATTTGATTTCAACACTACTGCTTTACATTGAGACATAATATATTTCCATATACAGAGCGGGGTTTCTTCCAATTATTTCTGAAAGTATTTATCTCACAAACATAATTATCATATAATTAAAAATTTTACTTAAGGAAAATATGATAAATAAACATTAAAAAAATAATTATAAAGCCAGCAGTGTCGCATATATATACCATATATGTACAAATATTATCGCAAATATTCTTTAATTCATAAATTCATCTCAGAATCAACTAATAGTGCATTATGTCATATACGGGTCTACTATATACAAAACATACATACATTAATAGGTTTTAATATAAAAATAAAAACAATAGGTAATCTTTATGGAAATGACTTAGACCTTATCAAATTCCTTATTCGCTGGTGAATATTGTTTATTTTCTGCTTTTGTTTACTCAGATAAGGGTAATCTAATTTCAGCTCGTCCATCTGAAAACATATTGTTAAGTAAGTGAAGATATTACTCAGTCTCTAATGCTACTATCACAATAAAACAGCTGTGAATTGAGATGACTTAGTACATAAACGAGAAGATTATGGCAATATTAGAACATAGAGACGAAAAATTAGTAAGAAAATTTAACATTATTATTAAAAATAGATAGAAAATAATCAAGATAATTAAAACATTATTATTCAAATATAGTTACAGTTACATATACATATATATTTGCAAAAAAAACTGTTGATAACTGAAAGGAAATTATTATCTAATTATAATAAGGTAATATTATTAAACGGATGTCTGATATATTTAAAAAATATAAGTACATGAGAAGAGTCCCCCATTCCTTCTCAGGAACGGTTAAATGCATAAAAAATGTTTTGAGAGCAACTGTATTGAGAGTTGTCGGCTGTATAATTTTAGTATTAACATTATTTTCAATAGATTCTAGAAAACTTTTTTTGTAAATTGTTGAAACAAAGATTTATAGAAGTTTTCTTCTGATTTTGAGTCACAAATGAACTAGTCCGAAAAACAGTACTTAAGAGATTTTAAATTATTTACCTCATATTTAATAAAAAATATATAATAGATATGTGCATAATAGAATTCGAGAAATCACTTCATTTTTTTCTCAAGTAACTCAATATTTCATATCCTTCGTCATTTGTGATTATGACAAGCAAGTAAATTTCTTATATTTTATTTGATTTGTCTGAGATATGGATGCTAATTAAGAAATTTTTAAAATATAAATGGAAAACATTTTAATAGATCATTTACTGATTTTAAGAACCTTTAACAAATGCTAATGTGAATTTGGACAACTACATCCACTAGCAGTGTCAGATCTAAAACAAGATGTTTTTAAGCGGAAACACTTTCTTTAAATATTGTTCCAAATCTTGATTTATTTCATGGACTTCTACAATTTTTGCAAGCAAATTATTTTTGCTTGTATATATGTGATTTGAATATAGTCTTAACCGCCACTATATTATTAAAGAGCTTCTTCAAAATTCATGCAGTCAACTTTTCCAACGCCACTTAATAAATTTGCTATTATAAAATATCTAATATTTTATTTTCATTAGAACATATAGAATTACCAACTATATACATTGCGATACTTTCTAAGCTACTAATAATACTTGCAGAAAAAGTAGCGCAATGCAGAGTAAGCTCCAAACATAAATTTATGAGCTGAAATAAAAAAACAAACCAAAACAAGTTGTTTACCGGCAGATTTCGGCAACTTTAGTCAATAATATTTTTTTGTTTATTGTTTACTGAGTTTTTATAAACAATTTTTTATCTGATTTAGATTGCTGAAGAGGGAGAAAAATAAAAGCTCGTGTTTAAAATCGAATATTCGCACGCGTCAAGGAAAGGCACATGTCTATGACGAAAACAAAGACCTAAACAAAAAGCAGCTGTTTTTGGATTCACTGGAATTCAATTAAATCTTTGTCTTAGAAACAGTGATTTATAGAAATTTTTAAACAGAATTTTAATAAATACTATTAACGTTTTTTTTCGTATAAGACCATATTGTATGAGTACAACTGCTCTATTACAATATGATCGCATGGATTTAACTATTTACAGTGTAGATTCTATGATAAAGATATTAATGCATTTTAATTACAAGAACATAGATATTTAAGACTCTGAATTCAGCTGTGAAATATATACATTATATATTGACTATATATTGTGAATATATATTGACTATTTTTCCCTAATCGATTTTACTTCTCCTATGTATCCCAATGTTATGAAATGGTGTTGCTTTACCAATAAAGAATTTAATAACTCCTCTTAAAGTCCTTTCTGCAGAAGCTAATTTCGGACTTGGGGTACGCTTAGGAAATGGAAAATAAGTTGGTTATAGCAAAGTTTACTGTTGAACGGATTATGCCTCCATAGCACATTTCTGGTTTAACTTTATTTTTAACTCATTTTACGTAACGCTTATTGGGCTGGTCAAAAATTCTTCAAACGGCTATAAGAAGACTATTGTATTATACTAGGTGTAGCTCGGTGGAGAAAGAGCATACTATCAATAATCTGTTATGATACTGCGCAGTATTTGATATAAAGTCTTTGAAAAAAGTAAAGTAAACTAAAATTGGTTTAATTTTGGTTCTGTTCGAATTAGCTAGTGTGATATTATAATAGGCTCACATAAAGAACCTAAGTCAGCGACGTCTTCTTGAACGAATGAACAAGTAAGTTCTGGTAAGTTCGAATTAAAAGAATATAGGCAGTGTATAGTGGAACGTAAAACTTAATCATCTTGTACTCTCCTGTAGTATAAATAATTATGCTCTGGGGATTCTAGAATCGTACTGTAGTTGTTTGTGGATCTGAGCCCGTTAAACTAAAAAGATGTTGGTTAAGTGTAAAATTAAAGTGGATACAATTTGCGATAGCTGAGTGATATGTAATATGGAGGTTAACAACGCGACTCTATGATCAAAAAGTGTTTGTTGGTCCGAAAAACCGTCAATGAATCATTAGAAATTATTAAAAGTTATTATTAACCAAGAAGAAATCAAGGACGACGTCTATATACTTAAGATCCGAAGGACCACTAATAAATTTTTTAACTATTGAAGAATTATACAATTCAAATTCTTTACAGTACATAATATATTAAGATATTTCTATAGGATGTTCTAACAAATAAAGTCTCTAACAATGATAGCTGGATTAGGCATAAAAGTTCATCAAGAAACTACAGCGAATCAATATTTATTCTCTTTCACTCAATAAATAACTTTAGCGGAAATAAATAAGTTCCTTTTATGATTTTCCAGGTTTAATGATCGTTACTAATGTAACCAACAAACTGCACAAAAATCCTTTAATCCGAGAAGGGAAAGATCATCATTATTGATCTCAAAATTTTTTTACTGTTCTTCTATTCTTTTTTTATTAACATACGTTGAATATAAATAATTGTGGCACTTTCCATATAATTAATCTATCTAAAGTACCACATAAAGTACCATATTAATCTATTCACATTAATAATGAATGGGTACAGTTCCACTTAAAACTTAAAATTGTTATCAATGCTTGGAAACAAAACAACAGCATTTGTTTATAGAGCAAAGATATGAAATGTTTTGATATCAGTGAGTAGCCAGTTTTCTATAGTTAACATCATACAAACACTTTTGTACAATAATATTTTGTTTAATTTTATTAGTTTTATATACAGATTAGATTATTATGACACCTTTCACAAGATCTTTGAATATTACGTCGGTCATTTTATGTTCAAATGCTGTAAATAATAATCAAAATGATTTCTCTGTAGTCCATTGCATTATACAGGGTTATTTTTTTTGTGCTTTCAAAAATAAAAGTACTTAAGACGCACTTCTTATATCAATAAAATTGTTTACCCACCATTAGATGAGAAACGCATCATTCAAGTGTTTTCACAAGTTCTAATACACTGCTAGATCATTTAAAGACAATTTTCACTGAATTTTTGACGGATGTTTATTTCCAAAACGTGGATAGATTTAGATGGTTTCCATAAACACAAGTTTTTGTGTAAATCTACAAACAACTGCACATCATTGAAACGCGATATTACACATCATCGCACAACAGAGACAAAACAGGACGTGGTCTGTATCTCGTAGCTTGTACGACTGTTCTATTAAAACCACATATCTTCTATATTCATACCTTAAATTTCACGTAAAACGAAATCGGAAACTATATCGCTATCATTATCAGAATTGACGTATTTATTCAACATTTTCAAAAAAGTGTGAACCTATCACATCTCCAGACCATGTATTGGCTTTTTGTGGATGATGAATGCAATACTCTGTCAAAAGTTGCTTGAATATTTTTACTGTCCCAAATCCGAATTGACAGGACCACGTATATTAAAATTATATAAGCTCACTGGACACAATTATTTTTTTTAAGAAAGAAACTTTTACTAAATTCTGATACTTTACTGTCTGTAAAATATAATCTCACACAATTACTAACAAATTAATTGATTTAGAACAAATACAAGAAGTAACTTTTTATGAAAATCAACTTTATTTTTTCAATTTCTGTGTATAAAAATTTAACATCATCAGTACAGTACACAGAGCACATCTCAACTAAACACTGTTTTAATAATTTTCAGTGGTTCTCACATAATTAACACCAGATGGCATGGAAACCTTATCGAATCCTTTGGGGAATAATTTGGCTGCTTCCTGGTCAGTGACATGAGGAAGAATCATCACTTTAGTACCAGGCTGTAATATGAAGTTAAACATAATTATATACTTTTCCTCTAATTCAAATTGTTGGTTTACTTACGGTCCAATTAGCTGGAGTAGCAACAACCTTCAGTTTGTCAGTCAATTGCAATGAGTCGATGACACGAAGAATCTCACTTTAATAAAAAATATCAAATTACTTTCATTTTCTTTCACTTTATGAAAATTATTCAAACTTACTCGACATTACGTCCTGTGGACATTGGATAGAACATTGACAAACGCACTTTATGATCAGGACTGATTATGAAGAGTGCACGAATGGTTTTACCTATTTCGGGATCCTTCTTTTGATCTTCATCCAACATTCCGAAATTCACTGCCAAGTCACGATCGGGATCAGCAATGATTGGGTATGGAAATTCACCGGGAATATCGAGACAATAGGATTTAATATCGTTTACCCAGTCAACATGGGATTTGAGTGCATCTACAGAATGTGCCAAGCACTTAACATTTCGCTTGGCGAACTCTGGTTGGTGCACTGCAATTCGTCCCAATTCAGTGGTGCATACTGGAGTAAAATCAGAGGGATGAGAAAACAAAACAACCCAACTGAAATGAAACACAAGTAAAATTTTTTGTAAAATGATGGTCCAATGTTAAATGTTTATTAACTTTTTTTAACAAATACGGCCACTGAATCAAGAAACTCGGTGTCATTATATATTCTTTAGTGTAGTTAATGACTTTGAAATAATTTAATAAAGTAATTTAGTTGAATTCACATAAAATAACTTTTACGAGTTCAGTTAATTAAAAACAATATATTTAGGTACTTAAAATTTTGAATATTAACAAAATTATTTACTACATATGCAAATTAAATAATAATAGTTCCATAGAAATGTGACTTCAAAAAATTAAATTAATTTCGTTTCAATATTTTCTGTAAATTATTTCAATTTTTATGTATTGATCACAATCACAATTATATATTTTTTTGAAACTATATTAGTGGAATGCATTTAAATACTTTAAATATTTTAATCACTCCCAAAATAAACGATTTTATTATTTCGATTATCAAGTGTTCGGTTTTTATCAGACGACCGATCGAATGGCATTAGAATTTTAATATTAAAATGTATTCCAGTTTTAATTATTCACAAAATATTTAAATAATTAACTTTAAAGTTAATTAAGTCTTAGAAATCTTTGACTTAATTATAGTTGAAATTATAAGGGAGACTTACGATCCTCCCTGCCAATCGTAGAATTGAATTGAACCTTTTGTGGTCTCAGCTTTGAAATTTGGCACTGTCGATCCCAAACGCATTTTGTAGGAAAATAATTTGATAAAATAATAAAAAGTAAATCACAAAAATATCACGAAAATTATTGAAGACAACGTAGTGTTCACAACCAGAAACAATCGCTTTCTGTTCTCAGTTCTCCGGTGAGCTCCGCATTTATACATGAATTTCGTCGTTATCGCTGAGCGTCGATCGCTTATCGAAGTAGATTTCGTTTTTGTTTGTGCCTCACCAAATAACTGAATTATTAAATAGTTTGTAGTTGTATTTCTTCTTACTTGTTTTTATGCATATAAAGATATATTATATATTATATATTATGTATATATATTTATGAATTATATTATGTATTATATTATATATTATGAATTATATATATACAATATAAATAAGTTTTTGTATTTTTGTGTTTTACTTATCGACTTATTTTAATGCAATTGTATTTTGTATGAAATGATGTCAATGGGGAGAGGAAAGTTGTAGTCCATGTTTTGAAACAACATGTATTCGTATTGTGGAAGAGTTTAAAGTAGTTGTTCAAAATTTAGTATTTTTTTTAAGCAGAAAAAAATAAAATGAAATTCTTCTGTGACATAGTTTTTAAGATGGAGTTTCTTTTAAGATGGGCGTTTTCGATTCACCGGTTTTCGAACCCCCCCTAAATTGTCCACAAACATGATTCAGTTTTTAATTTGTTTTGAAATATTGATATTTATATCTTAAAAACTACAAATGCAGATAATTTTATTATGGTTTCTCTTATTTCTAACATGTTGTTCGATGGGAGGTGATTATGTAACGAAGAGAAACAAAAGTTTATTTTTTCCATACTTTTGCCATGAAAATTATTAATATATATAAATTTACTCTTTTTTTTAATTAAACTTATATTTTAATAATAGATATTAATAACTAATATTTTCTTAATTTGATTTAAAAGATGTCACTACGAGAAGCACTATTCAAAAGTCATATACCATATATTAAAATACTTTATTGATGAGAAATATAAAACAAAATGTGAAATGATGATGAAAATGACGAAAATGAAATTGGTAAACAACGTAAGGGACATTTTAAAATTTGTAGAATACAACAGCGTGAATGGAAAACCAGAACAACGTAATGATCGAGCTAATTTAAAGTGGTGTTCATATTAAAAAAAAAACAGGTGAATATCTAACAAAACTTTAACTAAAATCTAACGATCAGTATAGCAGAACATCAATAACTTATAAAACTAAGAGAGCAATAACGGAAACAACTCTATGGTTTGTGCAAATCTATAACTGCAATATTTTACGAAAGATATCTGGAGAGTTAAAACCTTTTTCCGCCTGAAAACAAATCTTCTGAGTGGTATATTGGTACGTAAAATTATGAAATCCTCTATTTATCTAGGATCCAGCATAAATAACGATAATGATATCAGCCTACAGATTCGAAGAAGAATTCAAGTTCAAGTGTCTCTTATCAGGCCTATTCTGTTGTAAAATATAGAAGCTTAAAAACTAAATATAATGTGGATTTCAATTTTACATCTGATACACACGATAACATTATCGTAGGCATGCGGTTGATAATATCGAATAGAAAATATTTTGTTTCGCTAGTTGCCGGTGGAAAATGCGGTCGAGGACATTCACATCTGACTGTTCTTGGAACTACCAACCAATAATAGCAAACCGCTGATCGGGTTGACTGAAATAAGCAATGAGATGTGGTAAAGGATACTACACATCTGTGATGGTCTATAAAAGTCAACTAAGTAAGTATAAATAATGTTTCTTAATATGTATTTGCTAGTTATTGTGTTTTTGTAAATTTTAGTTTAATTAACTGCATTGCTAGTCTTAATGAAAATATACTTAATTAAAAATTTTATGAAGGCTTTTTAAAAAAGTACTTAAATTTTTTTAATGAAAACTTATTAAATATATTTATGTAAGAAAACTGACACAATTTTTTTTTTTATAATAAAATTTATATAGTATCGGTTCGCTTAAAAAATACATTATAAACTGCATATTTAAATTCTAATATTAAATGAATTCTAAATTAAGCATAAAAAAAATTCAAGTTTCCGTAAAAGTAAACAACACGCCCGACTTATGTGTGAATAATTAGTATTCTCCTCAAAAAAGTTTTGTTTTTACTATTAATATGACTTGTTGTTATTGAAGTATACCTTCTGACTATTATAGATAGAAATTTGTGTATGGAATTTCAAAAAGTCTCGCTATGAATTGAAATGTAAATTTTTAAAATATACACACTTATATATGCCGACTAAAATGAAGTATTGATGAAAATTTATAAAATGAACCACCATTCTAACTTTATATAGAATATTTTTAATAAAATTGGAGTATTTATAGGTGCTTCCTTCAATATACCCTATTTATAAATTTTTTGTCAATATTTTTATATAGCATATATCAAACTAGTTCTTTGTCGATCGTGTACCGTTTTCCCTACATCGTTCTCTAAAGCTAGCAACGTATCTACTGTGACATCAGACACCATTGGGTATATTGAGATCTCTTTGAATAATGAAATTTTTCACAATCTGCCTGATGACTTTGTTTTATTTTATGTTGAGGTTTTTCCGAGTTAGTGTAACTAGGTACTTTTACTTTTGCTAAGCTGGGAAGTTTCTGCAGAGGTCCTACCTTCTCTTTGACTAATTTATGTATTCCTCACAAGCTTCGCTGATTATTCGATGACTGATCTAAGACCTGTATACCGTCCCGTACGGTTAGTGACTGTTTTTAGATTAGATAGTGCTATGTAGGGCAGCCTGTCAATTTTCGCGTATAAATTCAGGGCTCTGTCCCTTATATATTTTGGACCGCGTCTATTCTGAGGTCTCTTAGCATGTCATTCGTGCGCATGTACTATGCCACTTTGAAAAGCCTTCGGAGAGCCTGACTTTGAGCAACTTGTAGCTTCTGGTTAGCAGCTTTGCTACACGCGACAAACCTGTAGAGAAGTGCCGTTCTGATAATCTGGGAGTAGATCAATTTTCTGTTCTTAGCGCTAAGGTTATTGTGTTTGAAAAGTGTCCGTAAGCAATGCATTGCTTTCGCACAACTACTTCGTTGGTCTTATATGTACTTGTGCCAAGTGAACCGCTTCTTAAACTTGATTTTCAGGTATTTGATACTGCCTTCCCAGTTTTTCGTAATGTCACCAACTCACACTCTCGATGGATGCTGCCTGCGTTTACGAGTTGTAGACAGGTGTTTTATAATGTTTGCAATTTTTCTATCTTCGAGATCCTCTACACCATACATCCCCAAGTCCAATATTATATACATATAACTTTAGCTGTTTGAATAAACTGTTTGAGAAATTGGAGGTTTTTTGTCTAAACATTTCGTTTTATTAAACTTCTCTTTGACACCTTAAATGTTAGTAAATATGAAACCCAACTTCTCTTATAACCCTTTTTTGATTTTTTAGACTAATAATCTTTCTCCCGCCATATTTGCCACATATTAAAAAATATGTATATGAAAAGTATTATTTTTTCTCTATTTAGCAGCTGTTTCTATTAGAATATGTCCCCAAATCATAAATATATGTGTGTAGGTATGTACTACTTTTCCATTTCTGTAAACAATTTTTTCCTTAAGCGTTTGGCGTGTGTTATGATTTCAGATAGATAGATTTTTTACCGCTTTTTTTTCAAAACAGAAGCCGATAAAATAATTGTTTAAACAAATCATAAACAAAAGCAATAGTTAATATGTGTCATTCATTGCCTTAAACAGACGGTAAACAACTTATTATTAAGTTTTAATCTTATTTCATGGGTCACATTTCGACTATAAATACTAGTCGTGCTGCGCTACATTTCTGTCTAGTATTTCAAGCTGTAATAGGGCATTTAAATATCTTTTAAATTAATTTTATTAAGTTTTCACTTAACAATTTAAAATTCTTTAATTTAAATAAAATTACTTGAAAGAACAGAGAACTTTCGCGTGATATTTTCAATTACGAACTTGTTATTTTTACATGATCGCATGATATTTTCAATTAATACTTCTAGATCTATTAATGTTGCAATTTCTATGTTAAGTTATAAAAGTATATAATACATATATAAGTTATTTATTTTAATTTTATAATATTTTATTTTTGATGAATATATATGGTTCAGTTAATAACCCAAGTAAAAGTGAATAAGCACACTTTCCTGGAGTTGAGAGCTACCAAATCCAAACGTGACTTTTCCAGAAACACAACTTGATGTCCCATTTCGCAAAAATCATGCGTTCGAATAATATCGTATAGTTCTACCGTTAATGAAACCAAGCGCGAAGGCCGGATTCAAGAAGCTGCGGGTGTTAAATTATGTAAGGTATGTGAGAAATTAAAAAATAAAAAATATTGTTACTATTTTTATTTTAAATTGATAATCAAAGATTAATATATATATATTAGAAATTAAAAAAGAAGATTCCTATAAAAAAATAAATTAAATTAAAAAAGTTACTATAGTCCACCTCAGGACGCACAGGAAGATATGCTGATCTACGGTACGTTATCAGTTAAAAGATAAATAAATGATAATAATTCTAGTATAGTTAAAGCTTAGTGTGGGGCAGGGATAAGTCCCCCAATTATAAAAGAGGAAAAGTGCGCAATAGCACTTACTCAAACCACAACAACAACAACAACAACTATAGTTTTAGTTTTAATAGTCTTTCTAATCAAAAGGAATTGATTTCAGTTCTAATTGCAATAATTAGTTTATAAAAAGTTTTTAATATACTTTTGTTAAATTAACATGAGATTACCATAACCATGATTAGTTATTTACTTACTTACTTAGTTGGCCATTACAGACGTAAGTCGTTCTTGACCGCGTCGAGTAGCCTCCGGCAGCTAGCCCGATTAGTTGCTTGCTGTCGTCAGTTGGTAGTACTGAGCGCCCTCACCAAGATCAGTTACTTTGTACTATATCTTAATTCAATGTATATAAAATTAAAAATTAAGTAAATTTATACCCAACTGATTCAATTTTTATTCTCTAGTTTTTTGTAAAATAAAAGATAGACATCTACCCTAATTTAAATGGAATGTTTGCTTAGCAATTTTAATTTTCATAAAATGTGCGAGGAAAATTTTAACTTGTCGTTGAAAACATGGTCCAAAACATGGTTTTTAAATGCAACAATGGCTTCCGCTTCATCCACCGACAAAACTCGTTGTCCACGCAATTTTCTAGTATTCTTACGAATAGTCGGTTGTTAGACGAGATATATGAGTACTCGCATTGTCTTGATGGCGATGGAGAATGATCGACGGCGCTTGTTTGTTTTCCGTATTTCACTGAAGACTTTCGGTAAACAAATGGTTAGATACCATTTGGAATTGACTGTTTTACGTTCCTGTAATAGTACTCGTATAGTTACCACATGACCAGTTTTACCGAAAAAACCAGCAACCGTTTTTTTGGAAGTGCTTCGAGTGCGCACAACTTTTGTTGGATTTACTTCATTTTGATACACCCATACAGGCGACTGCTGTTCACGTTCTGGCTTATACCAGAACATGAACACCTGTTCCAATCTTCACGAATTTCGTCAGTGAGCGAACTGCGGCCACAATTAAAATCATTGTACCAGCGTTTTATAGTGACAAAGGATGTACATTTTACTTCATCGCTAAATGTAGAAATAAGTTGATCGATGCACTCTTGCCCTGATAAACCACGTCCACGTCGAAGGTCGTAATAAATCATTGCACGAAAATTTTCTCGCGTTAATTCCATTTTTTTCAATTTACAAAACACTGTAAATACGAGTTACACAAATAATGCTCTTTTGACAAAAAGTCTAAGGCAGATTATGCTTAAAATGTCCAATGTCAAACTTTCATAATGAAACGTCAGATGACACTGGACAACAATCAGTATTGCCAAGACTCAAAATATAAATAGTCACCCTCGTAAAACAAATCTGCCATTTACCTCTTCAAACCCCAGTTGATATATCAAATAAGTCTCTATAAATACGTCTGTAATTTAAAAATCAGTTTAAGTCACTTATTGATAAGGCATTTAATATATGGTATTTGGACTATAGACTTTCAAAGCTCATATCCATATGTTAGCAGCAACTTATCTCTGGCATAATTCAATATTAAAATAATAATAGGCCTTTCCTTTTGTAAGCATGTTACAAAAGAACAAATAAAATAAGCAGTGTGGTTTCATATGTTATTTTTAAAATAAGCAGTTCTTCTTTTGCGATACGCTTACAAAAGAAAAGGACTAATATAATTATTTTATACCCGAAAATGAAATAATTATAAATATATAAAAAAATTAACTTTAAATCTAAACTTCAATCATCAGTATCTGAAAACAATTCGTATGAGCTAAAATTTGATGACATTAAATAATACAAGACTGACTATATGTTAGAGTTTATAACATTGTTTGGAGAAACTATATGTGTACTTAATGCTGTTTGTATACAACTATATATAGCTTCTAACTCACTAAAATTACCTGTTCAAATTGTAGCGCCATACGACTAAAATAAAAAGCTGAAGAAATATTTGAATAATAAAATCGTAATTTGATAGGAAAAATGTTTGTTTACCGACTGATTAAGGTAATGACTGGCATAACCTATAGTTTTAATTTGTTGCCTACTGTTTACTGTTTATTAAAAACAAACTGTTTTTATCGATTTATAGATTATTAATGCAATATGAAAACAAATGTGTAAATAGAAAAAAAATAATAATGAATTTTAATAGCAAATATATGTATACATATACATACTCCTATAAGCAAGATCTCAGAAGTACAAAAACCGCTACAAAATTACATGTCTTTTATATTAATGAGATATTTATGTACATATGTATATGTTATCTATATTTTTTATTTTTTTTTTAAGTAATTAACAAAAATTCAAATGAGTATTTTGACACAATGAAGTATATCGAGTAGAGTATTTTCCTACTCAATATATTAAATAATAAACCTACAAACCGATATTAGTTTCAATCTGTATTATGGCTCATCCATTTTACTGAAATCCAAAGAGTATTTCCTTAATCATATATTATATTATGTAGATAATTGGCTAATAAGATCTGAACACATTGAATATTTTAATAAATTCATCCAGAGACAGTGAAACTAGCTCTTCCATTCCTATTTTAAACACTAGTTGAAGTGTATTAATCTCAGGGCAGGGGATGAAGAGCATCAGCAATACTTTTCATAATTTTTGCGATGAAGATTTCAGAAAAAATTTTAGATTTTAACGATCTGCTACTAATCATTTGACGAGTATATGCATATATGCGTATATGCAATTAATTAAATTTAATACTTTAATAGATTTATTTCTAAATTTCAATCACGAAATATAAAACAATTGTGGTGGTTATAATCGGAGGAGATTTATATATTTTTATGGTATAATATAAATACAAACATCTTTTGAAAAATTGGTATTTTTTGGTATATCAAAAGCTGCTGCGTGGAGAATAATTGAAAGAGCTAGTGCTTGACTCATGTCAATTGGACATCAATTTATAAAGTAACCAAATACGGCCGAAACACTTTTTAATATGGCAAAAATGACATCTATGAAAAAACGTCCGTTCATAATTGGTTGCATAGACAGCACACATATTAAAATAAGTGTTCCGCACCGTAGCTAGAAGGCTTATTCTAATACGAAGCATTATTAGAGCTTAATTTTGCAGGCAGTTTGCGATGTAAATGGTCTTTTTATAAACGTGTATTTTGAAGATCCTAGTTCCTTATACGACAGCCGACTTTTGCGCAGATCCCAACTGTATAGTACAGCATAAATTACAAACAAATTCCCCAAAGGTACTTTTCTCTTAGAAGATTCTGTATATCCTTATTTAAATTGGTCTGTTAGTCCATTCAAAGATAATGGTTCTTTGTTATTCGCCCAAAGAGAACTTTATTATAGCAATAATATGATCTATTTGTGTTAAGAAAAGAGGAATGTAGTTAAGCTGTTTGGGTCATAGTTTTACAATACGATGAAATGTTTGATCATGACCTACAAAGCTTTAGTAGTTTAACACCAAATATACTTGGCATAGGCTACATCTATTAGGTACTTAATATTTTCTCACTTTGACATGAAATTACTTCTTAGCCTCATTAACGTACGTATATGTATTTAAATTTCGTTCGATCAATTGAACTACATATACTTACGAACTTGCTTTAGGGGCAACAATCTTCCGCTAAGATTAATTGAATTCCAGTGAATCTAAAAACAGCTGTTTTTTGTTTAGGTCTTCGTTTTCGACATAGACATGTGCCTCTCCTTGACGCGTGCGAATATTCGATTTTAAACACGAGCTTTTATTTTTAGGTTTTTTTCTCCCACTTCAGCAATCTAAATCCGATAAAAAATTGTTTATAAAAACTCAGTAAACAATAAACAAAAAATATTATTGACTAAAGTTGCCGAAATCTGCCGGTAAACAACTTGTTTTGTTTTGCTTTTATTTCAGCTCATAAATTGATGTTTGGAGCTTACTCTGCATTGCGCTACATTTTCTGCAAGTATTATTAGTAGCTTAGAAAGTATTGCAATGTATATAGTTGGTAATTCTATATGTTCTAATGAAAATAAAATATTAGATATTTTATAATAGCAAATTTTTTAAGTGGTGTTGGAAAAGTTGAATGCATGAATTTTGAAGAAGCTCTTTAATAATATAGTGGCGGTTAAGACTATATTCAAATCACATATATACAAGCAAAAGTAATTTGCTTGTAAAAATTGTAGAAGTACATGAAATAAATCAAGATTTGGCACAATATTTAAAGAAAGTGTTTCCGCTTAAAAACATCTTGTTTTAGATCTGACACTGCTAGTGGAAGTAGTTGTCCAAATTCGCAATCACATTTGTTGAAGGTTCTTAAAATAAGTAAATGATCTAGAAAAATGTCTTCCTTTATATTTTAAAAATTTCTTAATTACCATCCATATCTCAGACAAATCAAATAAAATATAAGAAATTTACTTACTTGTCATAATCACAAACGACGAAGGATATGAAATATTGAGTTACTTGAGAAAAAAATGAAGTGATTTCTCGAATTCTATTATGCACATATCTATTATATATTTTTTATAAAATATGAGGTAAATAATTTAAAATCTCTTAAGTACTTTTTTCGGACTAGTTCATTTGTGACTCAACATCAGAAGAAAACTTCTATAAATCTTTGTTTCAACAATTTACAAAAAAAATCTTCTAGAAGCTATTGTAAATAATGTTAATACTAAAATTATACAGCCGACAACTCTCAATAGAGTTGCTCTCAAAACATTTTTTATGCGTTTAACCGTTCCTGAGAAGGAATGGGGGACTCTTCTCATGTACTTATATTTTTTAAATATATCAGACATTCGTTTAATAATATTAACTTATTATAATTAGATAATAATTTCCTTTCAGTTATCAACAGTTTTTTTTGCAAATATATATGTATATGTAACTGTAACTATATTTGAATAATAATGTTTTAATTATCTTGATTATTTTCTATCTATTTTTAATAATAATGTTAAATTTTCTTACTAATTTTTCGTCTCTAAGTTCTAATATTGCAATAATCTTCTCGTTTATGTACTAAGCATTCTCAATTCACAGCTGTTTTATTGTGATAGTAGTATTAGAGACTGAGTAATATCTTCACTTACTTAACAATATGTTTTCAGTTGGACGAGCTGAAATTAGATTACCCTTATCTGAGTAAACAAAAGCAGAAAATAAACAATATTCACCAGCAAATAAGGAATTTGATAAGGTCTAAGTCATTTCCATAAAGATTACCTATTGTTTTTATTTTTATATGAAAACCTATTAATGTATGTATGTTTTGTATATAGTAGACCCGTATATGACATAATGCACTATTAGTTGATTCTGAGATGAATTTATGAATTAAAGAATATTTGCGATAATATTTGTACATATATGGTATATATATGCGACACTGCTGGCTTTATAATTATTATTTTAATGTTTATTTATCATATTTTCCTTAAGTAAAATTTTTAATTATATGATAATTATGTTTATGAGATAAATACTTTCAGAAATAATTGAAAGAAGACCTGCTCTGTATATGGAAATATATTATGTCTCAATTTAAAGCAGTAGTGTTGAAATCAAATAATTCTTAATTATTAACCGAAAATATTAAAATCTATTTTAAAGATGGAAAAATTCTGTTTATAAATTTATGAGAACTAGTAAGGAGAAGCAAAAATAATAAATTAATAAACTGCGACATCTTATAGAATTTATTATTTTTGGGAGAAGCAATATGTTAGTATACTGACGAAATGAAGTATAGTTGCCGAAGAGTTGCAAAGCAACAAGAACAATACGTAAAGGTTCACAGATAACGACGAAATTCATATATAAATGTGGAGCTCACCGGAGAACTGAGAACAGAAAGCGATTGTTTCTGGTTGTGAACACTACGTTGTCTTCAATAATTTTCGTGATATTTTTGTGATTTACTTTTTATCAAATTATTTTCCTACAAAATGCGTTTGGGATCGACAGTGCCAAATTTCAAAGCTGAGACCACCAAAGGTCCAATTCAATTCTACGATTGGCAGGGAGGATCGTAAGTCTCCCTTATAACTTTAATTATAATTAATACAATGACTTTAAATTTAATTATTTAAATGTTTTGTGAATAATTAAAACTGGAATTCATTTTAATAATAAAATTCTAATGCCATTCGATCGGTCGTCTGATAAAAACCGAACACTTGATAATCGAAATAATAAAATCGTTTATTTTGGGAGTGATTAAAATATTTAAAGTATTTAAATGCATTTCACTAAAACAGTTTTAAGAAATATTTGATTGTGATTGCAATCAATAGATAAAAATTGAAATAATTTATAGAAAATATTGAAATGAAATTAATTTAATTTTTTGAAGTCACATATATAGGAAATAATTTTGCTAATATTCAAAATTTTAATTTATCTAAATATATTGTTTTTAATTAACTAAACTCGCGTTATAGTTATTTTATATGAACTCAAATAAATTACTTTATTAAATTATTTCAAAGTCATTAACTACACTGAAGAATATATAATGACACCGAGTTTCTTGATTCAGTGGCCGTATTTGTTAAAAAAAGTTAATAAACATTTAACATTGGGCAAACATTTTACAAAATATTTTACTTGTTTCATTTCAGTTGGGTTGTTTTGTTTTCTCATCCCTCCGATTTTACTCCAGTATGCACCACTGAATTGGGACGAATTGCAGTGCACCAACCAGAGTTCGCCAAGCGAAATGTTAAGTGTTTGGCACATTCTGTAGATGCACTCAAATCCCATGTTGACTGGGTGAACGATATTAAATCCTATTGTCTCGATATTCCCGGTGAATTTCCATACCCAATCATTGCTGATCCCGATCGTGACTTGGCAGTGAATTTCGGAATGTTGGATGAAGATCAAAAGAAGGATCCCGAAATAGGTAAAACCATTCGTGCACTCTTCATAATCAGTCCTGATCATAAAGTGCGTTTGTCAATGTTCTATCCAATGTCCACAGGACGTAATGTCGAGTAAGTTTGAATAATTTTCATAAAGTGAAAGAAAATGAAAGTAATTTGATATTTTTTATTAAAGTGAGATTCTTCGTGTCATCGACTCATTGCAATTGACTGACAAACTGAAGGTTGTTGCTACTCCAGCTAATTGGACCGTAAGTAAACCAACAATTTGAATTAGAGGAAAAGTATATAATTATGTTTAACTTCATATTACAGCCTGGTACTAAAGTGATGATTCTTCCTCATGTCACTGACCAGGAAGCAGCCAAATTATTCCCCAAAGGATTCGATAAGGTTTCCATGCCATCTGGTGTTAATTATGTGAGAACCACTGAAAATTATTAAAACAGTGTTTAGTTGAGATGTGCTCTGTGTACTGTACTGATTATATTAAATTTTTATTTTTGTGTTCGTTAAATAAAATGATTTTTTTTTTAAATTAATTGCGGTTTTGGTTTTTTTTTTGACATTTTTGGTGGGTTGTTGTTGCTGTAGCTTATTGGAATCTAAACGTAGTTAATATGAAACGTTTACACGTCAAATAAATCAATTGGGATGTAGATAGGTGATGGTTGATTGTTGATAGGAGGGGGTAGCGAACTAGGGAGAATGAGTGGATTGGAGATGGCTAGGGTTTAATTTTGGTGGGTGATATTAGCTTTTAAGTTTAAATGGAGTTAAATTACAATATTTAAAACAAGGCTTATTTAATTTTTTTTAATGCTTTAAGTATAAACCAGTAAATTGACTTGATAAAAATCTTGAATTAATAATTTTCCATTATTTCTTTAAGTCATAAGATCAATTATTTAGCTATTCGAGTTTAATTTTAAAGAAGTCATGACTTTTCCTACCTTTTTATATAAGGATTATGTTTTAGGCGGCGATTGATTAAATTAATTTTTTTTAATGCTAATATTTTCTTGCCCAGAGTGAGGAGTCTTTATGACTAAAAGAAACTATTTAAAAGTTAGAAGGATTTGAATAGCAAAGAATCAACAAGGACTAAAATTTTATTTAATTTATTGAAATTTGGCTGACAATACAACGGTGTTTCAAGTATTGCAATGTACTCATCATCAGTGGTCTCAGGAAATGTTCGAATTTTTTAATTAGTTGATAGTTCGTAGTTCGTGCCTGTCAAATTAGAAGCGATGACTAATGGTGTCATCGCGATTAAGCATTGAAAGTGTGTGCAGCCTTGGCTTCTTATGGAAAAACACGATTCTAATTTAACAGGCAGGAGTTCTAAGCCTGGCACTTGTAGCCCAAAAAAATTATATGCGGACAAGAAACTGATCAAGTAAAAATTCAAACATTTCCTAAGACTGATGAGTACTTGCCAATATTCGAAACAACGTAGTATGGTCAGCCAAATTTTAAATAAATTAAGTAAAACTTTTGTATTTATCTTTTCTTTGCTATTCGAATCCGTTTAACTTTTAAATAAAATTAACTTAGTTCAAATTTCATTTAAATTTAATTTAATTTGAATTTATTTTGTAAAATTTTTCATTTATATAATTTAATATAATTTAATTTTACTTAACTTGATTTAATTCAATTTATGTTAATATAATTTAAATTTAATTTAACTCAATTTAATTAATAATTAAATAATATAAAATTGATTACTTTTAGTTTAAAATAAATTAAATACATTCATATTAAATTTTATTCAAATTTTAAATTTCAAATGTTTTGCTCTATTATTCAACCGTAATTGCACAGAAAACACAGACCGTATTAATATACAGTCTTTATACAAAAAGCTCTAAAATGGTGTACAGAGAACTTTATACGGTCTTTATTATAAGCTCCCAATATAACTGTTAACTTTACAGCGCTCTTTAAATGAATAAAAATTAAAAGAATGTAAAGAAAATATTCAGCATTTTCTGACTGAGTTTACATAAAGCAACAAAATATATTTGAAATAACAGCACAGACCGGTCTTTGACAACAGCGCAACTAAACTTAATGAACTCCAAAAGTGGATTGTATTTCATTGATAAGAGAAATTATTAAATTGATTTATATTTTTGAAGCTGATATGCGCTTAAGACTAATCAAAACAAGTTTCTCTCGTAAAATACCGCTAAGTGTTATTTTTGCGGCTTTGGTGGATTTCGCTTATCCCCAAGTAAAGTTTACAACAATAACAACTTACCAACAACATACCAACAACAATAATAACAACAACAACACGAAGACTTACTTATCTGTAACGTACGATTGTTGATATATTTTGACATATTTTTTGTTATTGTAGAATGTTGTCCTGTTATGATACAAGTGGAAGGCAGCAACAACAGTGACGCTAGCATTCAAAAGTGTACTGTGTACGTACAGTGAATGTTGTGGGTGTTGAGGCGGCAGGCTGTGCATGGCTTAATGCATTGTTGTTTTGGCATTACTTTGGCGGGTAACTGTAGTCCGCTGATGAATTTCGATTTCAGTTGAAATCATACAGCCTGCGTGTTTGGTCTAGCAAAAGCAATAACGAAGGCGACCACGACTGCTACAGTGATTAAGTAATAAGAATTATTTAAAGAAATATAATTTTTAATTAAAATTTTTGAAAAATATAAAAAATATATTTATCGTGTAAATGTTTTATTTAATAAAATTTGTGGAACATGTATTGTATTAACAGAATTATAGTGTAAAAAAAATAATCGTTAACTGTTAAAATTTTTCTGAATTAAATTTTTTATTTTTGTACAACCAAAACATGAGCGAACTTGTTTTTTGTATTTTAATCAATTTAACAAAAAAAAAAAAATTGTCTAAATAATTTGAAAAAATCAAATTATAATTAAAATAATAAGACATATTATTTATAGAAAATAAATACTATAGAAAATATGATTTTTTTGTGTTCTTCAAAAATATTTTATTGATTTTCTATAACTCCATAAATACGTTAAAGTGTAATTATTTGTGTAAAATTATCACAAGAACAAAACAAGACAAAACAATAACAACAACAACAACAATAACACTAATAACAATAACAACAAAAACCACCGATGAACAATAAAAAATGTGTAATGATAACCTAGTTTCCCTTGATGTTTCCTCGATGTTCCCTCGAAGACATAATGAAAATTAATAGCTTTTTTAATAGATTTTACGGAAATGTCCTGTTGCTAGTACGGAGACATTTATAAAAATTAATTTCTTCAAAATGTAAAGATGTAAGCCGAAGGCGTAATTAATAAAACTAATCAATAATTAAATTGGCATAAAAACAGTGTAAATTTAAAAAAAAAAAAAATTCGAAATGTTTTCAAAAAAATTATTTATATTTTTATGGGATACTAATGGGCAAGTGCTCAAAACAGTGGATAGAAAAATAATGACAAAAATAAAATTTAATTAGTGTGAAATATATAGATATATACTTTGTACTTAGGTAAGTTGAATATAAATAATAACTTAATAATTAAATTAAATAAAACAGTATATGCTCACAAATAGAAACGATTTTGTTTTTGTTTAAATATTTCCAATTTTCGAAATGTTTCTAATTTCTGGTTAGTTTTTTTATAAAATTTAAAAAGACCATAATTAATTTAAATATTATATTTTTATTTTTGTTATAAAATTTAATTTAACCAGGACTAAGGTAGATTATGTAGCAACCCAAATTAATAAAAAATGATACTCAGTGAGTTATTGCTATAATTAGTTTTCAGTATTTAAAAAAAAAAAAATTTTAATACGAATATTTCGGTTTATATAATTTTTTATTAGAAAAATAATATCATAAATGACAAATCAGATTGCCTTTTTCAATAATTTTCAATATTTTTCAATTAATATATATATAAGTAAAAAAAAAACCTGAAAATTTTATAGAATAGATAAAGCGGTTTTTTTCGAACAGTAGTAAACCACAACAAAAATTAATTTTATATTATTTTAATTAATTGAATTTTTGGCTGACCATACAGCTGTTTCGAGTATTACCAAATACCCATCATCAGTGGTCTTGGAAATAATTCTTGTATTTAATTATTCATAAATAATTTTTTGAAACTGCAAGTACCAGGAATCGAACTCGTGCCCTGCCGAATTTGAAGCTCAGAGTAAGCGTTCATTAGTCAACTGACCCAAAGCCGATTTTTTTCTGCTTGCAGATTTATTTTACTGTTTTTAAGCATTTAAGAAAATGAATATCGCTAAATCTATTGATATAATTACTTATTGATATAACTTTTTACATTAAAACTATTTAATAGAAATTTTTATTTATAAAATGATTCCTTCTTCTCTACATAATTTAAATGGTACTTTTATTTACCATAATGGAAGAAAAAATGCACGTTTTCAATATAAAATATTTCTTCTTTCCTAACACCTTGAATTCTTCTCAAATATACATTTCAGCTGAATTGAGCACCGACTGCATGCATTACCAAAGTGATAATAAATTAAATTAAATAGATCAAATCATATGAAATTTTTTTTTTCTCTTTTCAATTCAAGCAATTCTTTTTTTTTTAATTTGTAATTAAATTTTTGCCTATTATTGTTATAATTCAGCTTAAGAAACCCAAAAGTAGGAATATAGATTGATTAGAAGACTTATAAGAACCCAGTTCTTGTGTAATAAAGAAATACCTATGTGAAATTTTTTAAAACAGTTAGTTAGCTCCATGATAGTTGTTTATTTTCTTATATATATTTAAGTAAAATTGAGAATTGACTGCATGCATGACAGTAGTGAATATAAATTAAATTAGGTACCAAGGAGCCTGTAACCATTCTGAGATTCGATGAAAATTATTAAAATTATGAAATATTATGAAAATATTTATGAAAATATCATAAATGGTATGGATTACTATAAGTATTTTATTATAATATAGATTAATTTCGATATAAGTAGCTTTGTTATACAAGCCTAGAGTAGTGTATAATTTTTTCAATATTCTTTATGCAGGGCTAAGTAGGTACTTCCTAGTATTAATACTTATGTAATTGTTTTATTAAAAAATGTCACTATTTTCTTGAAAAGTAATATAGCACATACTGGTATTAAAAATTATCCAAAAACACCTGGGTTCAGTGTTTACTCATATCGTCCTGACCGTAAATTGCACACATAGTAAAAAAAATTACATGCTTTATTTCTGAAATGTCGCCTTTTAAAAACATCATCGTTTGATATAAATGGATTAGTGTTGTCAGATATATGGGAATCAACACCATTTAGTGACAAAAAACACGAAAATTTTTTGTATTACCCAATTTATAAACGAAAACAGCTCATCTGTAGGATGAAGATCATATATAGGATCTATAGGACAGTAACAGTGCTGTTTAGCGTTAGTACGTGTCATTAAAGCTTAAGATCACGGTGCTCTACAAACACATGTATCAAGATAATGCGCCGATAAATGTCGCATTGGAAATTCTAATGAATTTTCGCCAGTATTATTGAAGTTAACCTCTGTTGTTTGGGTCACAGCACCCGCTGATGAATACGCAACACCACGTCGAATGATGATAAAGGAATACCAATTAACCTTCCCGCGTTAGTTTGGGTATTAACCATAGCTATTACGATACTGTTAACCTCAGTTGGTTGGGACAGCTGAAGCTGCGGGCACCTGACCCATGTAGTACCAGATTTACACCTCCGGTCGGGTGTCATAAGTGCCGTGCTACTTACTACAATATAATATTGTACTAAGGGGAATATTCTAACCCCTTACAAACAGAATAATTATTCTTATAATAATAAGAAAATTATGCCGGCGCTGTTAACTCTTTTTCTCCATGAATTTATAGGTTTAAAATAATCTTAAAAAATTATCTTAAAGTTACGAAGTTATTGGGCTGAAAACTTTTTAACCAAACCAACTTCTTGAAGGTTGTAGGAAGTCCACACATTATTAATATATATTATTAGTTTAATAAGTGAGTTACTTTCTTAAGATTTTAATGATGATCTATTTATTACAGGAATCTTTTTCCATAAAAAGTGTATAAGCCAGTGTAATTCAGTTTTTATTGTCACATCAATAATAGTAAAAACAAAATCTCATTTAAATATATGTAAGTATAATCTATAATAATAATAATAATTGTCTGAGAGCTAAATGGTTTTTAGTTATTCTGAATAAATAGTTCAGACATAAAGATCCTGCAGCGCACAGAGTTTTATTTATGCAGGTCTATCATTTTTAACTTTACACTATGGCATACATAATTCTCTCAATTATAAATTAATTCTAAACATATATTAGTTAATTGCAATAAATATATACCATAAATATTTGTTGTAGAAAACATCTCAGAATACGTTATTAAGGGATTTTTTATATATTATATATTAGTTTGTGTAAATAAGTAAAGTGTAAAGTGGAAAGTGATGGTCGCGATACTTAAAATCATTTTCAATAAAATCAGTCAAGACTTAAGATAGAAGATCAAAACTAAATACAGGTTCACGTCTGCTCCACAAAAAAAAAAAATTAGAAAAAAAATATATTTAAAGACACATTTCAACTTTTATTAATATTTATTTTATATTAAAATTATATGTTATAACATAAATTTTTTTTAAATTAATTAAATAATTTGATTTATAATATATATTGTAAGGCGATAGCAACGAGAGAATAAGAAAAGTGGCAGTTGTGGGTACTTAATCGTTGTGGGCAGAAGATATTTCATCATTCATTTTCCATACGATATACATTTATAATAAGATATGCAATTTAAATATTTGTAAAAAATCTATTGAAATTGTTGTCTAGAATGAATACGTATGACTGAGTTTACTGGTTTTAATCAAAATTTCTTATTTTACAATTAGTTTAATTTAATTCAATGCTTTGATTTTATTATAAACAAATGGTTTATATTACGGAGCTATTTCCAATTTGCTCAGTTTGTGCAACAGTGTTTACTGCTGGAACCCGACTTGCCTCCAATATCCGCCTTTTTTTGTTCTCTGTTAACTGATCGTTGAGTTATTACGTTTTCAAATACGCGCACATCGTTGTGCTGGTGTTTCATTTATTCTATCAATGGACCCTTTATTCATATATATTCCTAGAAATGGGATTCTTTTCCAATCTTACATTATTTATGAAACTTGATAGTGAATCTTATGGTTTAATATTTTACTACCTCTGTTTTCTTGCTAAGAAAATTTATTCGTCTTATGTTCTCTTCTATTTTTTACGCTTTTCAATAAATTTTATATGCACTCAAAAAAGATATATCTTAAATTCATTAGTGTTTGAACTAATAAAAAACTTTTCAGTTTATGTTTTATATGCCATAGTATATTTTAGTGGAATTCGTATTGTTTTTACAGTTTTCTGACTCATTGGAATTCACTAATATTCCCTTATATGTCCATAGAGTTGGCATAAAATCGATAATAATTTTGATTTATTATTCAAATTTCAGATTCTTTTACTTTTCTGTAAAAAAATTTTATGCATATACCAGTCACTTTAAATTCAAACAGTAATATTTTATCTTTTTACTACAAATACAAAATTGCAAAACTTTTGATGTTACAGGTACGAGTATGCACAGGTTTTTCTAATGATTGAATGCTGTCCAGGGACTACTGAACTAGAAAAACACTTCTATAGTTTTTAAAAATGTAAGGATTAAAAATGTAAGGATTACCTTGGGGGTTATGTGTATTGTAATTTGTTCACTTTAATGTTAAAGTTAACAACAGAAAATATACAATGAAACTATAGATGTAGGTATAGTATGCATTTGTAAGAAGTTCTTCTAAATGGAATCAAAATTAAAATAATTTGTTCATTTATTTTTTGGATTCGAAAGTTTTCTCCCTACTATACACTTTCTATTCGAAAGATATATGTTTTCATAGGACATAAAATTCTTAATGAAAATATTTTGAAAGATAGTAAATTTCCACATAAATATTCAGTACTTTTCTACTTATAATCCCTACTTATTTTTTTATGAATTTGGTTTTTTTCAGCCATTGGAGTCATACACTTTCCTAAAGAATAGTTTTCGGGTTGCTTTCGAAAGTCACTTTTTTTATTTATTATTATATTGTCAGATAGTTTTTATGAATTGCAAATAACTCCATTAAGAATATTAGTGTTACATGCTAAATTAATTCGTTTTGCTGTTTGGAAACTGTAGTAAAGACTTAGTCGAGGTGGAGGGAGAAACGAATCATCTTAAATTAGCTAAGAAAACCGTTTTGAATCCACAATTCTTCATAATAGTGAATTAATGAAGATCAAACTAGAACCAGCAAGAAGCATTTATAAGGACGAGAGTCTGGTAGTAGTGGAGATACTATTAAATACCTCTGTTAAAGAAAGGAGCCCCAAACGCATAAGTCTCTTTGTCTAAGTCCAAGTCCGGCCAGAAATGGTGTGTTTTCTTCGAGAGTAGGTTTGACATGCATTGCAGGCTGAGTCTAGCTCTATATCGTCCTATGGTTTAGTGTCTTGTAAAGACACATATTAACCTAGATACCTCTGATTTGCTAGTGTGAAGACTCAGAGGTTTTAATTTCAGGTAGAGTCTCTTACAAGATAATAATATATATAACAGAAAAGATTTATGAAATGATTTAACTAACAAGTGTATACGTTCAACTGATCAATATATAAGAAGAGTGTTTGGAATGCTAGCAATAATAAAGAATCAAGGACTTTCCAATCTATAAATCTTTAAAAATTTTGGGTTTTGGTTTTTGCTCAGAGACAATTAAAAAAAATATATATTAGTTCTTTCTCGGTTTTCGCTAAGGCAAAAATGTCCGTTTCAATTTGATTCCGAGGGAATATTTTTTACACATTTATATCCAGTTTTATTGTCCTAGTTACAATTATTTTATTTATTGGAAAAATTATTAGAAAGCATCGAAACCCACAGTGTGAGACTTGAACCCCGTAAAACCACCTCTTAGGTATGAATGAAGAAGATTTCCACAGCAATGTGGAAACTTCATTTCAGTAATCAGGAGAGAGATGAGAGCAGATAGGCTTACCACCTACAACAACAGTAGTTGGAACTGTAGAACATAAATTGTTCCTCAAATAATGAATGTAGCAAAAGAGGTAAAGCAATCCAAGTAGCTCATTTTAAACATGATCGAAAAAACTAATAGGTTGCTAAGTATAAACAATTCAGAATTAAGATTCATTATTGATTCTTTTTGGATAACATCATTCAAAAATTGTATTGAAATATGCAAAAACATATATTCTATGAATTGCAGAGTGAAGCTTCTGCTTGCTTTATCTGTTAGTATCTATTAGTTAGTATTGAACTATTGTTTCAAACCCGAAAACATTGCTGTATTTATCAATAGTTATAATTTGCCTCAGTTAGTTTAGAAGGCTTTCTACAGAGATGATATAACTAATCTCAATGATCACAATGTGCTTCTTCTTCTAATAAGTATGTTAACCAACATATAGTAACAGAAATTTATTTTATTGTTTATATATGCTTTAGGTTGCAATACATAATATATTTTTGTATTAAACTGGTTTTTAAATACTTTTTTTTGCGGAGAGGCGGTCTAAAGATGCCTAAAGTATCGTCACTATCTCGTCGTAATAATGATATTGCACGGACTTGCACATACTAAAAACAATCCCATTCGTATATCAGACCGTTTCTACCTCGGAGTTTTATCATGAATACTTCAAGGTAGGGTCCTCATGTTGGTTTTCCAATTATAATTTTTTTTTCGTTAATTTGCGTCCTGTAAATGCAATATTAGTAATCAATTTAAATTTGTTGCTCATTTGTATTGCTGTATTATATATGATGAGATTATCATGTGGAATATTTAATATGATTATTATTTTCTAGCAAAAAAAGTCTCTATTTTATTCTATTCTATTTTAATTTTAAATATTTTTTTTTTGCTTGTACTGCAAAATAAATAGGAGACACAGTCTGCTCTCCATTTTATTATCATTTACTAAATTGTACAAATTTCAAGAACAGTTTGCATAACATTAATATTATACCCACATCTTTCAGATGTTTCGAGTTATTTCGAGATGTTTCTTTTTTGATTAGCTTATTTGTCGCGTAATTATCTATATCGTATATATGTTGGAAATATATCTTATATATATATTTATTTTAGTCTATTTGAGCCAGTGCACTTGAGCACTTTTACTCTTTCTTAACTCGAGATATTTTCAAAACCCGTCTTTACGCCTTGACTGGATTATTGTTTATCACGTCATCAGACTAAGCAATAATTGACCATAGATCTTCATACCTCTCCGAGGAGCCTGTAACCATTTTGAGATTTCATAACACGGTGTTGGTAAGTCTGTCAGTTTTCGCCAGTAATCTGTCAGTAATTTCAGGGCTCTATCCTTTATGTAGTTTTTGATAGGATCAATCTTGTGGTCTTTGAGACTGTTATTCGTCGTAATGTACGATGGTACTTTGAAAAGTCTTCTCAGAGCCTGATTTTAGTCAGACTTTAGCAATTTCTAGTTGGCGAATAGTATTGTTTGAAGCTTTGCTAAACGTTACACAACTATATAGAAGTGACTGACGAATTATTTGGTTATATATCGGATATATAGCGTATATATATCAGATAAATATCATAATGGGAACTTTCTGTGAATTGTAACTGCGTCAGAAACAATCTAGATGTAATGATGATTAAATGTAATGACTGTGAAAATAACTTGACTGTCAAAAGCAGTCAAATTAATTATTATTCAATATAGTAAGCATTTCGTATTAACGGTAGTTTCTATAATTGCAACAATTTCTATTTGAAAGAAGGTGTAGAGATCAGAAAGTTTATGATCTACGAATATTTTTAATTATTTGCAAACTCTACTTCACAACCAACTTTATGGTGATAAAGACTAAAGAGTCTTTAATATATACATATCGCTAAATCCTGTTTTAATAAGGAGACTACTCGACAGTCTGATGTCTTCAGGTGATAGTAAATTTCTAATTTATATTCGAACATAATGAAGTGTAATGAATATTTTTTGATTTTTAATTAAAAAGATTAAAAATTAAATAGTGGCCATATATTGTCTTCTCAGTCCAAAGTAGCTTTAAGTATAATAGCAAAATATGCAACCATTGAGAGACCACCCGACAGTCAGTTGTCAGAAGATGTTAGTGAATTTTTTTGTCGATATTTGTAACATAGGAGATTTAGTCAATATTTTCTGAATTGTAATTGAATGATTAAGAATAGAATTGTTGCCATAACTGTTAATGCGATATATCTTACAGTCTAACCCTGCGTTTATACTACCTACAATTTTACAAGATTTTTGCACACTATCTTACTTTTTCACTAACACGCATACGTTTTTGTTCCCAAACAGTATTCGAAAACAATATATTCGAACATAAGCCAGTGCTCGGAACGCCTCTGCATAAGGATTTGTCCGAAGCCGAAAACTATACTGTCATATTATTTAATTAGAATTGGTCTTATGACGACCGTATATATCGATTGACCTATACGATTACAGCGTGGTTGTCAACGCCATTTTTTGTAAATAACCTCTTGTACTATTATTGTTATAAAGTGTTATTATTTTTTATTATATTATTAATCAATATTTAAGGCTTTTTAATTAATATTCAAAGCTAATATAGTTTAAAGGATAATTTTTCGGTAAATAAAAAATAATATATTTTTGTTAAGCTTTGGAAATGTGAAAGAAAAATCAACAATTAGGACAAATATTAGTTATCTGTAATTAATGACTATTTTGACTGTTTTTGTATAACAAAAATATACTACTTTTTCTTACTACTAAAAATATCAAATACACGAAAGTGGAGAATGGGAAGCACTTGCCTAAAATTAATTAATTATGAATAGGTTGGTTAAGCTCATAAATATTATCTCATTGTCTGAAGTGTATACGTAAGAGTTTCTAATATGATGACGTACTAAATATGTAATTCCAGTGATTAGAGATTAACTATCTTATAGACATTGTTTGTATAAAAATACAACAAATTAATGTCGAAATATGTTTGTTGTAGTCTTTTGTTTAGAAAATTAGAAAATAAAAAAATGACCAATAAGTTGTGTTAGTGGGTTTCCATATGAAATAACTAAAATGGGTTTTGATCTTTAACTAAATGTAATAAAACTATTTTTAACAGTGCTTTTTTTATCCTTAGTAATTCATTGTGTTGCTGACATACAGTTTTTAGGATAATAGGCATTACTGCCCACTGAATCCAATTTTTATTTTGAGTGAATAACTCTAGAAGTTGTTTGCTCATAATGACGTCCTTAATATTCTGTAAGTGAATATTAAGGTCTGCAAATTTTTCAATCTTAATTTAGAAATAAAAGAAAAATTAACTCTGCATAAGCACTTAGTATTTATAATATAATAACAGCATAAAAAAATTACTCGTATATTCACAAAATATTTTCCTTTTAAATCGTTTTAGGTCAGATACTTAAAGAACGCTTGAAGCTGTTGATTTTCATTTTGTAAAAAGTAAAAATTATATAAAGTTCTACATTATAAAAATTTGCTTACTTTTAATACATCTTAGAAAACAAACAAAAAAATATATACAGATACTACTGAATATTCTATTTAATTTACATACATAAAAACTGCTTTAATGCTGCTTAAGTGATGACTTAAGTAACATATTTAAATTCATAGGCGCTATTTAAGTATCTGTAGTATCTAAGAGTTTTAGGTATTTGTAAAAATATTTAACGAATGTAAAATTTCAATATAAAGGAAGCTGTGTCAAAGCAAGATATTTTCAATGAAGTAACGTATTTATATTAAAAATACAAAAATTTTACTTTTATTATGAGTTGTCATAAATTTGCATAAAATTTGCTTAAATGTTATAAATATTTATAAAGACTTTGCTGAATTGACAAATTTTGATAAATAAATAAAACATTTATTTGGAAAAATGTTAAAAAAAATTGAACAATTCATTTCTGGGAACATAACTTTCTTCATAATTTGTAGAAAAATTATTCCATGAATAAAATACGAATTTAAGTTTTGCAGTTCATAAAATGTTAATTTTAATTAAGCGCTTGAAAACAGCACAAAAAATTGTGTAAACTACGTGGAAAACATGGCTCGAAAGCTTATTTCAGTTGACAAACTGTCTAAAATCCAGGTCAAGTTTTCGTTGTTGAATATTTAAGTTACATAAATACGAATGCGAATACATACAGAACTTATACTTTTACATACTTCTATATATACAATACTAGTTTATACGGAAGGACCTCCTACTTCAGCAAGCGCAACTATTTTGACGAAAACTGTTGGCAAAATTTGCATTTGCGGGAGAAAAACTTTTTTAAAAACAATTTTACTTTTTTTCAAGTGCTTCAAAATTGCATTTTTTCTAGAAGATTCTTTAAAAAAAATTCTTCAAAACTTTAATATATTCAAAAACAAATATTCAGATTAATTTTTTGTTGTGCTATTTTGTGTATATTGCAAACAACTTGAATTATTTGTAACGAGGAATGCATATAGATTATTTTAGGTTCGAGTGAGAGGCTTGCGCATCAAAGCTTACTTAAGCATAAATTATGTTTCATTGTAATTCTATGGACAAGAGAATGTCCTAAAAAACTATTTTAAAACCTTGAAATTCCTAATGCAAGTGTGCCATTCAAGAAGAAGAGAACTGACCCGACAAGTCTCTAAATGCAGCTATGTTTCTTACTTTAAAGGATGACAGCTCTGTCATCTGTCAAATATTTTTGAATCTTTTCTAGCACATTAAGAGCAGTGATTCATGAGGTGGAGTGCACTTTATATAGGAAGCTACATCTCTGATAGTTTATCAGACTGTTCATCGCTGAAGACAAAAGATCTATTAAATTATCTAAATTTGGATTTAGCCTCTACTCTTCTATACTAGGGTTCTTGCAAGGAATATGGTAGCAAAACGGCGACAAATCGCTAATTGTGGTACATGGAAGTTATCTAATGGCCTGCCACTGCAACTAACTAACCAACCAACAAAGACGTTAGAGGGTAGTTCATGTCTTAATACATGCTTTCATTATAAGTAGTGACCATAATTACTTCATTTAGCTCCTTAGTTACATATAAAATAAGTTACTATGTCATATTATCAGACCTTAAACTATAGATATTTTATATATTTTCAGTTTAAAATGAAAGATTAGGTTTTGTTGAGAAAATGTGTGTTGACATAATTGCCAGTATATTCACTCGGAGGCTAGCGCAATCAAAATTGCTTGGGAATTACACAAACCATATATTCATATATTATCATTGTAAAGCTTAAGTCTTCCAGATTAAGCTTAGCTTAAAACTAAAACTTTTATTACTAATATTATTGTACTCAGAAGGGTTATAAAAAAATTCATTTTTCATATCAATATTGCGACTGAACCTCATTTACCTTTTACTAGAAATAATAGTTCACCTGCTAAAATAAGGCTAAGGATATATCCTGTTTTATATGTATATTGGCTTAAGATCCTAGAAATTATTCGGTTGAATAAACACATAATGTGAACGTTTTAATTTGTATCTTAAACATGTGCGAATGTCAATACTTCTTTCATTTAAACTTTTTATTAATAGAAGCATCTTTAGTCAAGAAACCCGTGATTTTTTTTATTTTAGATCTGTTAAAACTTAAAAAGCTATTAGGAGTTTTCCAGCGAGCCTTTTTGGATTGTATTAGATCTTTGAAAATGGCGCATGACTTCGCAAAAACCTTAAAATTTATGTAACAACAGCTTTTTGGTAATTAAATAATCTATAAAAAGGGAAGAGACTTAAAGCACTTTCCTTTGCGAGTTCCTGTCGAATCTCTAATAAATAGGTTTTTAAAAATAAAAATTATTTAATGCGTTTGCAAGTTGTGGCACTGAGCGTGAGGAGGAAACTGTGCTCCGTCTCATGTGTCAGTGCTTATCTTTAGCTAGGAGAATATCTATAATTTTCAAGGCCCCTTTTCTTACCAACCTGAGCGAGCTATCATCTTGCAAAATTAGGGACTTAGACTTAGTTTTAGTTTATGAAACTGTCAGGTTGGTTTACCTTTACCGAATGGGAACATCGTTGCCTTTCGGCGTTGGTCGTATGCTGTCCTTTTAGTCTATGTATAAACCAACACCATTCCTGTGGTACCACAATGGGCCATTATTTGAGTTCAAGTGCGCTTTTTTCGACACAAGGCCGCCACTCTAACCTAACCTAACTTAAATTCTGATTAATCGTTAAACCAAACTATTTGTTCTGATCTAATGGTGAAACCTTTGGAGTGTTGTATAAAGTCCTTATTTTTCATTTACTCCTTTTGTGATTTATCATAAAGAAGTTACACAAAGAAAGGTAGATTTATTCTTGATAAATTTTAGTTTCTGAATATATTTTGTGAGTTCACCATTCATGTAGATGGAATAGTAGGTTGAGGTTTCTTATTGCTACAATCATAGGGATTGTATGTAAAATTATTCAGTGTTCAATTCAATCAATGGCACTGCAGATCTTCTTCTTAATTGTTAAAAATACTTGATTTTTTTAAGCCATTCAATAATTTTGATATTTTGAAAGAGTGAGTACTACTTCTATCGATTACAATATATATGTGCAGTCTTGTTACTTTTAATAGAAATTGCCTAAGTTATTCTTTTAGGTGAAACTGAAGAAAGAATTTGGGTCGACTGGTATTTTTTAAACAAGAAATATATGTGAGTGAAATCTACTACCTCGAGTACATAGTTAAAGCAAAGCATATAGATTACTCTAGATACATCGGTTAAAGATTTGTAAGAACGATTTTAGTTGAGTTCAAATTAATTTGGGTTACTTAAACTTAAAAAAATCAAATTTAGTTAAAACAAGTATAAAATTCAATATATAATTTAATATATTAAAAATCAGTTTTGTTTCTATCCCTCTAAGGTATTTTTAAAGATTTCAGGAGTTTCTGAATTCTATTTAATTTCTTTTGATTAATATTATAACTTCATACACATAAAATAAATAATTCCTAAATTTTTTAAGTAAAAATAAGAACTCTTTTATGCTCAGAACTTAAGAGAGGATAGATAATAAATTAAATTTAAACTTCAGAAGCGAAAAATGCTGAAACTCATTTGATGTCCTTCTTCAAAATTTATCATGACTGCTTTTATATTTCAACACATATGTCATTTCCAAAATTTACACATGTTCAACGATTTATTAATATGTTAAACATCTGAAATTGTTGTATGAACATCTGCCGACTTTTCAAATGAAACTCATAGGAGCTTAAATAAATATTTCCCCCACAAAAGGATACAAACCGGAAAAGGATATTGCCACAAAAACAGAAGAAGAATAATTTTTCCATTCGAGTGAAAATGAAATTTAAATTGAAAAGACTTTGGTGATTATTTCGGATAAAAGCACGACATGTTAACCACAACTTCTGAATTTCGGTTACTGAAATTAAAAATAGTTAGAAAAGTAAATATTCTATTAACTAACTTTATTTTAAGCGCAAGATAAATATTCTTCACGTGATATAATAAAGAGTTTTTTTTATAGGGAATTTCAAAAATTAGAATTGGCCATCCACACTGCGAGTTCATTTAAGCTTTAATCACTCATTAGTATTACTTATCTCACCGATATGACGTTATTATATATGTCGATTATTATGACGTAAATTACGATTTCTGGGATGACGCTATTTGTAAAAGGATTGTTGTACGTTTCACTAATCTAAAAAACATTTTCGATTACACTACCATATATGCAGATATGACTTGAGTCTCAAGATTATGGGGTATGTACTTGTAAATTTTTAAGTTGATTGAACATTTTCAGTCACTAGCCTAGGGGTATTAAGAAACTAACTGAATATCCAGCTTCTTCTACTGTCGATTTTAATTAGATATTAAAAACTGTTTTGTCGAATATTGTGTTGGATTAATGCATTTGATGTGTATGTGTAATCTGACTTCTAATTGATACAGAAGATCTTTAAGATCTTTGTTCCCTGCATACTTTTCATATAAAACCCTCACTAGTGACAAGTTTAAGAATTCATATTTCAGTATGCAAGCTCTATACTAGTAGGTCTTCGGGAATAAGTCTATTCACAAAATCTAACCAAGACTTATTGGAACGTTTAGAGTGAAAAATAGTGAAACAATGCAATCTCTTATAACTAAATAGAGCAAAGGTCTTGATTGTCACCAGCTTAATAAAATAATTAATTACAGACTTAATTCCAGACCTTATAGGCTTTGTTTGCAGTATATCCGCCACATCAGTTCTTTACTAGTGGCTAATGTGTTGAAATTTATTTTTATTTTTTATTTTATATTCAAATTATTTTTATTTTATATTTCAATGTACAAGTACTGTACAAGTTGGTCCTTATGTGTAGTTGTATCAATGAAAGGCGGACCTTCATGTGGGTGTTCGGTGAAAACTGGGCCATTTTGTGAGGCAAGTGGTTATTTCAGTACCAACTCACACCAAATATCTAATTTGATTTAATTTCGGTAGAAGACCAAAATATGACTAAAATAAGACCTTCCGAGTATCCCGATAAAATCAATAAAGCACTAGAACCTCCAGTAACAAAATAGAGTAAAAGTACTGATTGATATCATCTTGTTGAAATAATTATTTCTACTGATTAAAATTCGAGACCTTTTAAGCTTTTGTTGCATCATATATATCGGAAAAGTAAGTTGCGACATCTTGTGGTCACTCTTACCTCAAAATTTTACTCTTACTAACATATACAAATAAAAATAAATATCTGACATATATGTTATATGCAGTTCAATATTTCTAAAAACTATGACCGGGAATTATAGGAATATTTTCGGTAATTGCAAAACAGACGAGTTAGCTAGAGTGATTCAGACAACCACTCGGAACACCTGAACAATCTGGGCACATCGTTAACATCATGCAAACTAGCACTGAGTTCTTCCTGTGCCGAAATTTTTAACAAAAGATGGGAAGACTCAACGACATGTATCTGTATGCAACTTGGCCACGAAAATCAAACTGTTTCATTCAAATGACCCGTAGAGATATTAGTCTTGTAGTAGGTTTACTTACAAGTCACTGCATTTTAGGTAACCATGTTAGAAGATCATATATCCCTTTCAATCATACTTGGCTCAGTTATGTAGAGGACGGTAAAAGTGCCTTCCTTCTGCTTTGTTTCTGTCTAACACATGCGCGGCGCTGCTCTAGCACTTTAGGGTCTTTCTTTTTTAAAGATCTTCTCGAACTACAAGACCTAACTCTAAAAGCATTATAAGCTTTGTCAAAGGTTGTAAGTGCTTCTAAGACTTGAGTTTTTTAATTATGCGTTAACACAATGGGCCTAAGGGGATCGCCTGTATAACCTAACATAACCTATTATTTTATATGGAAGTAGATGATCCTTCTGCTAACCGGTAAATATTTTTTTATGAATGTGTTGTATTTATAGTCTAAGTAGTAGAAAGAAGAGGACGATCGCGACGATTTTGGTTACAAGATGTAGAAGACAACATACGAACGATGAGAATAACACAACACTGAAAAAAAGCGAAATGCAAAGAAGAATGGGGCCGTATTGTAGAGGACGCAATGGTCCATCCTGGACTGTGATGCCAAAATGATGATGAGAAAGAAATCAATTGTGATTTTTTTTGCAAAAGCAAATAAGAAATGTGTGATTTGGAATTGGACCTTTGGAATAAAATGTTTACAAGATATTTTTATAATGATCAATTGAATCAAATCATTTTCTGATATTAAACATTTAAAATTTCATATAAAAAACAATATATATTTGAGTTGGGAGTGTTTTTGTTGTTTCTTTCTTTAATTTTAAGCTCCACATCACTTAAAAAACTCTTCACACGTATATTACTAATCAGTATTATCTCAAATAAAGGTTTCTTATAAAAATCTAAATCTTGATATATTTTTGTGTGATAATCTCTTGAATCCCATCATTTAAAAAAAGTGTAAAAAAGATTTTTCAAATATTTTTAATACAAAATTTGTTTATTTAATTTTTCTCCATTTGGTTTAAGGCATTTCACTTGAAGTATGATTTTTCCCCTCCCTAATACTATATTAATAGCAGCTTAACTACTTAACTCTGCTAATATTAGCTTAGATGTTTCCTTCTTCCATTTTATTTATATTTACTTGGACTAACAAGAGTCGTAATGCCCGAAGGATGTGCCACCTGTTAAGTTCTCATTATTCAATTTTCATACAGAATTTATTGCTCTATTCGGCGTATTTTTATCTTGTGTTTCTCGTTCAGTCGAGCGAAAAACAGAAATAATATTTGGCAGTTTTGTCGTGACAGAATGAAGGATGCTCACTTAAAAATGTATTTATAATTTGTATCTCAATATTAAAAATTATTATCAAGTTCAAGTGTACAACTCCTCCTGCACAACTCACAGCTCAGGACTCACAACTCGATTACTTGTATTTATCAAATTGTATCTTCTGTTACTGAGAAATAAATCAACTGCTGAAATGTAAATGTGCTCCATGGGCAGTCGGTGACTATTGCTAACCAGGTTGCAATATTAAAACAGACAATTTCCAGTAATCGTGATTCGCTTGTTGATGATACCACCGAAGGGCAATTGAATTTTAGGGTGGCCTAGGTTGTGGGTGTATTGTGTGGTCTGTCGCTTGTGTATGAGATTTAAGCGTTTTCGTGCTTAGGCTAACATTTTGAGCTGTTTTCATCTTTCCTCCTGGAAAATATGTAAAATATGCTTTACTGAAAATACTCTTATTAACATTTGTAATCAGATAAATTCCGGCTGAGTTTTGTTTCTTGAGCAAATCACGTACCTTCACGTGGAGATGAAGTTGAAATGTGCTGCTAAGCAAATATTTTTCGATTTGGTCCTTTGAGGATAACAATAAAATTTTTTAATGCTATTTAAAAATAAATAAATATTTATGTACATGCGTAATTGTGTTTTTATATAATTTAATTTAATTTCATTTTATTTCTTTTCAGTGGTAGATAAATGGAGAGCACGGTGGGGAAGTGTGTCGTGTAAGAGAAATGATGATTACAAAATTCAAGGCGAAAATGTGCAAAATGAGAAAAAAATATATTTAACAAATTGTGCGACACGGAGTGTATATTTAACAAATACAGTGAAATATTAAATAAATTTTATTAAATTACAAAAAAACAGACAAAGTCTTAATTTTAGTGTGAGCAATTACTGTTAAATTGTTTCATTCATTAGAGCGGCGCAAAATTTCAGCAAGATTTTTTCCAATCTGTTGCAGCGCGTACGTGCGCCACGGCCCCAACGGGGTGGTGGCGGCTATGTTCTAACGAGGACATCTCATTTCGAGGGTGGCGGCGTAAAAACGTCAGTCGAGCCAGATAGTACTTGTGTATCTGATGAGTTTGTAATTAACGTTAGCGAAGACAATACCGAAAGTAGTGTCGAAACAATACAGCGGGCTCACTTTAAACCGCTCATAACGTCAACTGAAATTAGCAGTTCTTTGACAGGCAGCGCGACAACAACAACGACGACTAGAGCTGTTACAACTACCAACAGAATGATTGCGCCCAGATATCGCTTTCGGGATTTATTACTTGGCGATTTCTCATTTAACGATGATGGAGAAAGGTAAGTGGAAAGTTAAATTTCTAATAAAATTATCTAAAATCTCAAATCTCCCAAAATTAAACATAAAAAGCATATATTTTTCCATTTCAATACCCACCATCTGCTACTGAGGTAGTCATTCTGCCAGTAAATACATATGTTACATATATACATATTTACGTTGTTAAAGTCAATAAATAACGTTAAAAACAATAAAACAAAAAAACATTAAATACATAAAAACGATATCCGTCACAAAATCGAGTATAAAAATTTGTGAGCTTTGGTGCAATCATCCTTCCACATTCCATATTCGATTTAATTGTCGTCATAAACCTACGTGTTATTCCATATTCCCCGTTTTCCATTTATTTCACTGTTAATTCTTAAAACGGAAATGTTATGTGTCTCGAAAAGGAAAAGTCAGAAGAAAAAAGGAAAATGGTGTCAAAAAGTGGTTGTGAACTTAGTGCCGGCGTAAGTTTGAATTAATAATAGAATTCGTGACATGAGAGTTACGCGAATGTCTGTACTTGGAGTACATTCAAATGCTATGGAACTGTCTGTAGAAGCACCTTTACTTCACTATTTTTTTTTATAATTAATCAAAAGTTGTGTGACTTTTATGGACTGAGCTAAAAGTTGAGAGTAAAGGATTGACAGTATATGTATAATGAATTGTCAGTTGATTATCAACTGCTATTATATATCTACTTGTGCTATGTATATATACTTGTAATTAAAATTTAGTTAAAAATTCTAACAAAATGCACCGAGATGAATGAATAGTTAAATGTTTATTGTCAGATTAAATAAGTTTATTGTGAGAAATTTGAAGCATATTTATTTTAAAGAAATGTTCCATAAAAGTTTGTGCCCTATATAAAAAAATATAAAGCATTAGCAGATATTCTAAAAAGACAATTCATGATAATGGATTTTTTATCATTTGTATAACATTTGACAATCATAAACATAGATAGTATTGAATTTATGTTGAATTTATGTTAAAGCTATTTGAGCCAGTGCACTTGAGCACTTTTACTCTTTATTAACTCGAGATATCTTCAAAACCTCTCTTTACACCTTGACTGGATTATTGTTTATCACTAACTCAGACTAAGCAATAATTGAACTCAGATCTGCATACCGCTCCGAGGAGTCAGTAACCATTCTGATAGAATTGAAGCTCACATAGACTTGGAGTCCGTTATGATACTATTAAGGAACGAATCTTACATTCTTACCGTCTCCTTCTCTTTTAATTAATCATCTGATTAAGTGGCTATTTAATAAGAAGAAAGATTGTGTAAACATATATATTTTTTTTGTGATTGAAAATAATTCCAGTGATATAACACTGTATTTAAAGAATAAAGTAAAACAGTTAACTCTTAAAATTTTTTTTTATTCTTCTCTTAACCTATTTATTTACGCTAATATTTTTTGCAATTCTGGAATGAATTCATTAAGTTGATTTTTAGATGTTGAAAACGATGTCTACGGAATAGAGTCTTGAGCTTAGGGAATAGCTAAAAGTTACGCGGTGCTAAATCAAGCAAATGTGATAGTTGTGGAATGATGTGAGTTAAATATTTGGAGAAATGATATTGACCTAATGCAATGTCTCTTATAATCAATCAATGACTTTTGAATACCAAATCTTTTTTTGTTGTTTTTGCAATAGATGGTAAGCATCGAAAGCCACAGTGTCAGACTTGAATCCACTAAAACCATCTCTTAGGAATGAATGGAGAAGATTTCCACAGCAGTGTGTTTTTGCAATAGGTGAAATGCATCGAAAGCCACGCTGTGTGACTGGAATCCACTAAAACCATCTCTAAGGAATGAATGGAGAAGATTTCCACAGCAATGTGAAAATTTCATTTCAGTAATCATGGGAGAGAGATGGGAGCAGATAGGGTTAATACTTAGTGGGACCTAAGTCAGAAAGTAAGGGTTTAGACGCTTTCTGAGAGATTGGGTGAAACCTTTCATTTTCTTGATGTATTATTTATCAGTTGATGTTGCTGGTCCTTCAGAATAAATTTTGTCCTTAATGCTTCTCTGCCCTCTTTGAATTATTTAAACAGCTTATTTTGTCAACAGATTTTGTTGTGATATAGTGTGTTCACTGAAGGTATTCCGAAACATTTTCAAAGTTTACCCAGTACAAATTTAATTGCGTAAACAAAATTAAATGCAATTTTTTTTGTTTAATATAATAAGTTGGACTTGTGAATATCTTGAATACTGACGTTGGCTTCTGTTTGGTGTGGAAAATGCAATAGAACACGAATCACTCATACAACACCACTCATACAAAATTCAAGATGTTCTCAAAATTTCATTTCCAAAATTTGACCACTCCGAGCTATAGTATGTTAATTACATTAGAGGTCCTTGTGTGAGACTGCTTTTGACATTTGGAAAACATGAAGAGAAAAACAGTTTCAGGTATTGATATAAGTCTGCTTTATAATTACGAATATATCGCTCAAGTTCAGTAACAGTTGGCAAAATTTTCTGGTACTGCTAATTCGTTAAAATATACTATAAATATATGTGTGTAGATTGTTGAGCTCAAATGTTATCTGATATGTATCGATGATGCTGACACTCTGATTGTCAGAAATCGATGGTGCTCAAGATCATTTCAATCAAACAATCATTTAAATGACCTAATAGTGAACTTCATTTACATGATGGGATAGGTGTATTCCGATGAGTACAATATTTAAGTTAAAAAAATAACATTTTGATGACTTTTAGTACTATTTAAGCACAAAAAAGAAGATATGCAACAACGAATAAAGCCTGGGTACACTATCACACACCTAAACGAAATAGATACTTATAGTCGAAATAAACTTTTTCTTTGTAACCACAGATTGTTTAGTCAGAGTGTTTTATAGGAAAGTCATAGAGATATTGATGAAGTATTGGGTTGATTGTATTGCTGTTGAGGAATCCAATATTGATATATAAAGAAGGTTTGGTTATCAGTAATATCAATAAAAAAAGGAACTGTTAGTGTTTCTTAAAATAGTTTGAATTTGTGTTAATAATTGTAATATCACAGGTTTTACAATCCTGCGGTAAAACATTCCAAAATCCAAGGCAGTGTGAGACTTCAATCCACTAAAGTCACCTCGATGCCCAACGCTTTGTCCTGTCAGGATCACCAATTTGGTATTTCGTCAAAAGAATGTCTACAACACGAAACTCAAATGTCTGTTTTTTTTTCTCGTTTGACTACATTTATCAGCATGTGTGTTTTTATTGGGAATCTCTCTGGTTATGAGAGCTATGCTAGTGCTTTCCACTCCACTAAGAAATTTCAAAGGCACCGCATAATTAAAATTGCGAACGTTTTTAACAATATTTGTATCTAATACCTTTTTTTCATCACTGTGTTAACAGATTCATTTTAAATATTAGAATCGAAACTTATTCTATTACTTTAGCGATGTCTTCATCTAATCTTCATCTAATCCATGTGTCTACTTAATTTATTGTTAGTAGATAGCAAAAGTAGAAATTGTTATCATACGACGAGTACCTATTGTTATATGTTATACTCGTATACGCAGTGATATAGGAAGATAATGCTATGGAGGATGAGGATAATTTTCATCTAATCCATGTGTCTACTTCATTTATGGTTAGTAGATAGCAATAGTAGAAATTGTTATCATACGACGAGTACCTATTGTTATATGTTATACTCGTATACGCAGTGATATAGGAAGATAATGCTATGGAGGATGAGGATAATTTTCATCTAATCCATGTGTCTACTTAATTTATTGTTAGTAGATAGCAATAGTAGAAATTGTTATCACACGACGAGTACCTATTGTTATATGTTATACTCGTATACGCAGTGATATAGGAAGATAATGCTATGGAGGATGAGGATAATTTTCATCTAATCCATGTGTCTACTTAATTTATTGTTAGTAGATAGCAAAAATAGAAATTGTTATCATACGACGAGTACCTATTGTTATATGTTATACTCGTATACGCAGTGATATAGGAAGATAATGCTAAGGAGGATGAGGATATACTAAATTTTTGCACTAAATTTTTTTGTTATGTATTATATTGTGAAGGTGGAATCGATTTCTTAATTTTTCTCCCTGAAAACGGTATTACGGGTATGTATGCGAGAATACATATAATTTCTGCAATCCTCTTAATATTAGTATAAATATCAAATATATTTAAGGTCTTATATTTAAATTAAAGTCGATTTTATAAACTTCAGTGTTTCTTCTAATTAGATTGAATTTTTTCGTCCTTTTCTGTTTAGTTAAAAAAGTTTCTTTTGTCTTCTTTAGTCTTGAGATCTATAACATTTGTCGTTGTAAGAGATCAAATTTTATTTTATTTTTATTAGCATATTAAAAACCTTTTTCATATCCCTGTCAATAAGAGTATATTTGGTTTGTCAACATACTTATTACTTAGTGAATAGAGGGGACTTTGTGACTGTATAAAGCATAGGAGTCCATGATTGGCATGATGAAGAAGTCAATCTAATCATTTCTTTATGGCTGTTTGTATAATTTTTTATCCATTAATTAATTTATTGATTTTTTTTATTGTTTATTTGTCTGACGTCAAACTACTCCATTAGACTAAGGAAACTTAATCATACTTTGCATATAGTTTTTTAGTGGCCCTGACTGAATAAATGGATGATATCATGTAACATTAAAAATATATCTCCCGGAAATGAGAATTTTTGTAAAATAATTTTAGTTTTGAATTTAAATCGAAAAAATTATGAGTTGAAATTATTCATCCTAGATTTTCAGCAGAAAGAATTCTGAGTTGAATTAAAATTATTACAACAGGAAATTTGAAAATATATTCGTGGAGGAAGGATAATCAAAGTTATTAATTTTCGCCTACACAAAGGTATAGTTTGTGACTCAATATTAATAAAAAATTAGCTTTGCGTAAGGATAGTTGAATCCATTTTGTTAATTTTTTCATGGCAGACATGTACATCACACGTTTCTCGACACATTGGAATATTCGGGCATTTTCAGGACAGAGCTCACATGACTATCTTTGGTATGTTAACTTCAGTTGAATGAATAAATTATTTACATTAAAACTGTTTTCATAATCACGTATTTTAAGTATGAAGGAAAAGCATCAAGAGTATGAAGTACCATAAAAGTTTGGTCATTAAATATTTCACAGTTTATTAAAGTTTGACATAAGCTTTGAGGATTAAATTCGTAAGGTAGAAGCATTTGTTCTCGAAGTCTAACACTTAATTTATTTTATTTTCTGTTTTTTTTTGTTATATTAAAATATTCATTTATAGCATAAGTTAAAGGACATTTACGCTGAAATAAATCCATATACTGAATTATTTATGTTTACCATAGTTTATAAAAGGCAAATGTGGAAAAAGATTTTACCTCTAGGTGTCGTAGAAAGGAACAACATTTCTCTTTATTTGTTTTTATTATCATAATAATCACAAAAATTACAGATCCTTAAAATTATGAAACATTGAAATAAATTGTGAAAGAAACTATTTCTTTTGTTTCTCAGTACATTATAAGTTTTACAGTTGCAAAAAAAATGTGAAATTTTTTAATAAAAAGGATACTGTTCTTGTCAAAAGCATTTCAGCTTGGAAAGCATCCTTTTAAACTTTGTTACATCGTTTTCCTCCTATACCATATTAAGTAAGTAAAGATTTAGGTTGGTACTCAAAGGAAGTACTGTGACCTATAGATTTTTTGTAACTGCCAAGGCAGCTTGCTTCTTGAAAAAATTGGTGACCTTTGTTAAGATGAGTTTGGTTACATCAACAGCTTCAGTATGCTTCGTACAAAGATTTTGATTTATTCAAGTTAAAATGTTACCTTTCATTAGCTGTCAAATAAAAAAATATGTATATGCATAATATGTGCAAAAAGAGTATATTTGGTTCATAAACAAACATAAATTTGATGGCATCTTCTGAAAGAAATATCATTACTTTCAACTCACTTTTAACTTTAAAACCACTTATGATCTTATATTACAAATATAGCATCTCATTTATACAACAGAAAGGACTCTAAGAAAAGAAATATGTAAATAGAATTTGTTTCCCCAATGAACTTTTAAGAATTCTTAGATATTATTGTTAAATCTGATAATGTTCTATTGCCAGATTCAACGTCAGATATATCGCCACATTCTCAGTTCTCCCTCATCAATGCGTGGTATTGAAAATAGCTGTTACAGTGTTATTTCATTATGTTTGGTAACAAGAGCGATTCTAAATATATATTCAGTTCTATTGGACACCGTCAAAATTTGATTGGCTTAAAACCATTTGGTGCCTTTAGTACGGCTTAGGATCTTCTCAGGGAATCGATTTTGTATCAGACTAAGATTATACAGAAAGTAAATTTCTAAGATTTTTTAACTATATCGCGCATGCGTTGGATAGTGACAAAGCAGCTGTAGATACTTTTTTCATTCCTACCACAGCTGTGGAGGGAACCAATTTTCCTTTCCTTTTTTTTAGTAAAACCACTAAACCATTTATATCTTTATAAATCATTTTAATGAGACTCATAGATTTTTAATATGTAATATGGGTCAAATTGCATATATATTTCTGCACGTCGTTGAATCTTCCTATCTTATAATGCTCAATACAGAAAGATTTCATGAGTTAATTGCATAAGGCCAGCGGTACTTCTAAATCTTTTAGATTTTTGCAAAAAGCTGCTGATGCAGGTTGTTTAACGTGGTTACCTGCCGTGAAGACTCAAAACCACTTACTTACTTAGTTGGCCATTACAGACGTGGATCGTCCTTGGCCGCGGGTACCGAATCAAATACCTTTCTAGCCAGACCATTTTCTTCCATTCGCACGACATGACCAAGCCAGCGTAGCCACTGAGTTTTTATTCGCTTAACTATGTTAATGTTGCGGTAAAGCTTATACAGCTCATCGTGCCATCTAATCGTTACTAGTCGCCAACGCGTAATGGACCATAGATCTTTCGAAGAGTTTTTCTCTCGAATGCTCCTAACGCTTTCTCATCACTGTTGGTAATTGTCCAAGCTTCTGCAGCATACAGCAGGGCAGGCATGATAAGAGATTTGTAGAGATTTGAGATTTGTGGCTCAAGACCACAATGTTCTAAAAACACAAGTAATAAGATAATGCCTTGATAATCGTCGCAGCACCTGGTATATATTCAGAACTTGAAGTGAAATACAATCATTCTTCCTGCGTAAGTTTGTATTTAACCACAGCCACTACCAACCTCAACTGGTCAGGAGAGACAAAGCTGCGGGTACTGACCACTGTGGTACCAGATACATACCTCCCGTCGAGTGTGGCAACTATAACTCACTCACTACTATTCGCATTCCAAACAAGGCCAGAAGTGTGGTCTTTGTAGTTCTCTTTTAATTGTAGTCGGATCATATCTCTCCTGTAGTACTGTGTTTTTTTCGTCGCATATAGAGTCAACCATTTATCTTTTGAATATCTTTTGATGTGCTTCTGTTTACTAGCGCGACTACCTCTTCCGGAGGAGCATCTCTATCATGTGCCATGTAAGCAGAAGCCACAATAAAATTTTGTCCACCTGGCATTTCGATCCTTACGACTGTTAGATCTTAATCGCTATACTGTGGACATAAAAAGGCATTAATACATTTTTTTACTAGGATACATGATCTTGGCTTACCATTGTTCCTAATATATAAATTGTTATAATTTTTCAGCATTAGCCCCATGATGTCCTTACCTCTGACCCATGGCTCTTGCACAATGCTGACATCGACATCCTCCTCTATGAGAAAGATGGCGAGATTGTCCGATGCGATTTTCGAATGCTGAAGGTTAATTTGTGCTACTTTCAGCATTCGTGCAGGCTTACGAGGTTTCTGAAGCTTCTTCCTGAAGCTTCATACCGTCAAGCATTTTGTTAGCATCCTCTAACTCCTTGCCATCATCATCATTGCCTGTTGGGCGGAATATTTTTATTTTGGTGTACCGTACGCCAAACCTCAGCTTACAGTCCATTTCTTCCAATGGCTTCACGGATTCCTCGTTTATCGCCAGAAGAAGCGTCATATTGGTTTTTTGTGTGCCCTCGTCCTTGATGACTACCCAGTCATTCATTGGCACATTTTGGTTCTGCCGTTGTAGCAGCTGGAGAACTTTCTCATGCTCCATCTTCATAATTGGCAGCCAAATGCGGGCCCTTGGTCTTCTAGGGATATCGTTGGCTGGGATAAGCTTTAGCCTTAAACCTTCCCATGCATCACTTACCTTAGCAATGCAGTTGCCAAGAAATACTTTAGATAGCTGGTCATCACATTTGAAGACCCTGCAACCACGAACCACTTCTGATGAATCAAAGCCTGGTGTGGGGGCGTCTAGATTTGTTAGAAGGTGTTCCATCACCATTTCAGCCAGCTTGGGCTCAATCTCGCCCCATTTCTCCAGCACCTTTTTTCCATTCCCGGTAATATCATCAATGAGCGCCACCTGTAGCTCATCCCTTGCTACTTCGTTATATGCCCTTTTCGCACTCGTTGACGGTTTACTAGTATAACTCGTTCTCGCTACCTTGCTTTTTGAAGTATGGGCCTTTTTGAAGTTTGTATGCTTTTTGTGGGAATATCAAAAGATATTCCCACGTTAATTGGATGTGACGCCAATGCGCGGCATACGCTTTGGGGCAGTTCGGAAACCAATGACAGGGGTGAGTACCTTTTTGATTTTATTAGCAATTCGAACCTTTTAATTTGCAACAGAGGTAAAACACCTACTTTCACTTTCCCCAGTTCACAAGGGTTTGAAGGATGGGAAGAGGTGCTAGATATAACACTCCTATCCGAAAATCCAGATATTGTAGTTAGTAATTGGAAGGTATCTGACAAGAAATCCTTTTCGGATCATAGTTGGATTCTCTTCAACTTAAACATTAAACCAAATCATACCATCCGCTTTAGAAACCCGAAGAAGATAAAATGGGATATTTTTACAAGGGTAACTAAGGTGGAACTTAATAAAGTAAGACAAATTAAGATAGACTCTACTAGTAAGTTAGACGAGAGGATATATAATCTTGAGGCAGCTTTTAATATAGCTTACAAGAAATCTTGTCCAACAAGTAGAAGCAAAAAATCTTTTCCACCTTGGTGGAATTCAGAATTAAGTGATCTCAGGCAGAGAACACGAAAACAGTTTAACGAAAGCTATAAGGACAATAGTTGGCATGAATATAGGGAATGTCTTAAAACTTACAAGAAAGCTATCAGGAAGGCCAAAAGTAATGGCTGGAAGGAATTTTGTAAGTCAATTGAATCAACCTCATCCTCTGCTAGGCTCAGCAAGGTTTTATCCAAGGAAAGTGCAAATCCTTCTTATCTCAAGAAAGAGGACGGCACATGGACTGAAACCTCTGCTGAGACACTAAGATTACTATTAGACACTCATTTCCCAAACTGTAACGATGATGCTAGAGAAAACGGTTCAGTCACCTTGGCAAGCACATCATCACAGATGACTGAAGAAATAGTCACAGCGGAAAAAATTAGGTATTCAATTAACAGTTTCTTTCCCTATAAATCGCCAGGTCTGGACGGTATTTTCCCTATTATGTTGCAAAAACTACAAGACTTAGTGGTTCCATGGTTAGGGGAAATTTACAAAGCGTGTCTTAAATATAGTTATGTACCACTTAGTTGGAGACAGGTTAAAGTAGTCTTTATACCCAAGGCAGGCAAAATCGGACGAGTCCGCCAAAGATTACAGGCCGATTAGCCTAACTTCATTCTTACTAAAAACAATGGAGAGGGTAATAGAGCTCCACCTAAGACAAAAGGTAGAACGCTTTCCAATCTCTAAATCCCAGCATGCTTACCTCAAGGGTAGATCTACGGAAACAGCTCTGCATGAGGTTATTCGTACTGTGGAAAAATCGATTCATTTTAAGCAATACTCTTTGGCAACCTTCTTAGATATTGAAGGAGCTTTTAACAATGTAAGCAATAAAGCTATTCATGACTCTCTTTCCAGAATAGGTTTAGAGGAAGAGCTTAAAAATTGGATAGTTACTATGCTTAAAACAAGGATTATTCAATCAAAGCTAGGCAGCATAACACAAACGAAGCACGTCAGCAGGGGTACGCCACAAGGAGGGGTTATTTCACCATTACTGTGGCTGCTGGTCGTGGATAATATTCTTAATATTCTAGATAAGATAGGTGTGAAAGCAGTAGCGTACGCGGATGACGTGGTTATTCTAGTGTCAGGTATGTTCCCTAACATAATTAGCGACATTATGGAAAGGGCCTTGGTTAAGATAAGTACCTGGGCCACAGGTTGTGGACTAGGTATTAACCCAGGAAAAACTGAAATGATGCTGTTTACTACTAAAACCAAAATACCAGCTTTCAGGTTGCCTTCACTAAACGGGCAACAGTTAAAACTATCGGAAAAAGCCAAATATCTAGGAATTCTGTTGGATAGTAAGTTAAACTGGAAACACAATGTCGATCTTCGTATCAAGAAGGCATGTGTAGCTTTCTATTCTTGCAAGAGGATGTTTGGCAAAAATGGGGGATTCATCCCGAAATTACCCACTGGATGTACACGGCAATTGTACGACCAATTCTCACGTATGGTGCTGTCGTATGGTGGCCGACTCTAAACAAGAGCTATAATATCGACAAACTTAACATAATTCAGAGGACGGCATGTGTAGGCATCACAGGAGCTTTTAGGACGACTCCTTCGGACGCCCTAAACGTGATGCTGCATTTGCTACCTATTGATCTTCACATTAAAAACATGGTTTGTAATAGCGCTGTAAGACTGAAAGTAACAGGCGTATGGTTAGAACGAACATATGGACATAGTCGGATTCTAGGTACAGTTCCAAATTGTCTGTATAGGATGACATCGGATTATCTGAATCCGTGTATAGACTTCGAAAGGAACTTCCAGACAATATTCCCTTCAAGAAATGAGTGGAAAAGGAAAAATTTCGAAGCAAATTACGATATCTCAATATATACAGATGGCTCGAAAATGAGCGGTGGGGCAGGAGCAGGAATCTTCGCACCATCTAAAAATATAAATATCTCTCTTAGGATACCTAATGAAGCTACGGTTTTTCAGGCTGAAATCCTAGCAATAAAAGAAGCCTGTCGGCAAATTGCAAGCCACATCGAGAACAGATGTAGTGTTGCTATTTTTATTGACAGCCAGGCAGCAATTAAAGCTCTTGAATCCTTTATAACAAAATCAAAAATAGTAAAAGAATGTAGAGAAGCAATTGACGAGCTAAACCGGTTGGCCGATATCACACTCATCTGGGTTCCTGGGCATAGGAACATCGTAGGGAATGAGAAAGCTGATAGTTTAGCCCGCTCTGGTGCCTCCCTAGATGCGTCACTGGCGGTATCAGTCTATATTACCCTGGAGACCATCAAAAGAAGTACCTTTCTTTACTTTCTGCAACTCGCCAATAACAGATGGAAAGCACTAAGGTCATGTGCAACTTCCAGGTTAACGTGGCCCACTTATAATAAAAATAAATCTCTGGAACTCATCAAAAAAGATCGCGTAAACACTGCAAGGCTTATTGCGGTTCTTACTGGTCATTGGTGGTTAGGAACTCACGCAGAGAAACTGCGTATTCCCCATAACTCTCACTGCAGAAGTTGTGGTAACCCGCGGGAGAAAGAAACAATAATACATTTTCTCTGTGAATGCCCAGCTCTAGCATCCAGAAGATATAGGTTCTTAGGAAAATACTTTTGTGATAGTTTATCAGACTGCTCAATGGTAAGGATGAAAGACCTGTTAAATTACCTAAATTCGGTGGGATGGATTTAGTCTCTACTCTTCTATACTACGGTTCTTGCGAGGAATGTGGTAACAAAACGGTGAAAAATCGCTAATTGAGGTACATTTGAAGTTATCTTATGACCTGCCACTGCAACCAACCAATCAACCAA